>NC_048576.1:100718360-100886301 GCF_013265735.2 Oncorhynchus mykiss
ATGAGGCAAAGATATCAGACATTATATTATATATAGGTCAGGGGTCACTGTGTGTGTGTGTGTGTGTGTGTGTGTGTGTGTGTGTGTGTGTGTGTGTGTGTGTGTGTGTGTGTGTGTGTGTGTGTGTGTTTCCTGTGTGTTTTTCAGACCCTGGTGGTGAAGGTGTGTGGTGTGATCTGCTCTGTCGCCGGGGGACTCGCTGTTGGAAAGGTAAACACTGGGGATGTGTGTGTCTGCATGTATGTATGAGTTTGTCTGTGTGTGTGTCTGCATGTATGTATGAGTTTGTCTGTGTGTGTCTGCATGTATGTATGAGTTTGTCTGTGTGTGTGTCTGCATGTATGTATGAGTTTATCTGTGTGTGTGTGCATGTACGTATGAGTTTATCTGTGTGTGTCTGCATGTACATATGAGTTTGTCTGTGTGTGTCTGCATGTACATATGAGTTAATCTGTGTGTGTGTCTGCATGTACATATGAGTTAATCTGTGTGTGTGTCTGCATGTACGTATGAGTGCGTATTCCTTGTCTTGTGGTGAGTCGGGCTGTGACGGTCATGGATGATGGTAATTGGTCAGGTGACCGTGATAGAACACGAGTCCTGGTCAGGTGACCGTGATAGAACACGAGTCCTGGTCAGGTGACCGTGATAGAACACGAGTCCTGGTCAGGTGACCGTGATAGAACACGAGTCCTGGTCAGGTGACCGTGATAGAACACGAGTCCTGGTCAGGTGACCGTGATAGAACGCGAGTCCTGGTCAGGTGACCGTGATAGAACACGAGTCCTGGTCAGGTGACCGTGATAGAACACGAGTCCTGGTCAGGTGACCGTGATAGAACACGAGTCCTGGTCAGGTGACCGTGATAGAACACGAGTCCTGGTCAGGTGACCGTGATAGAACACGAGTCCTGGTCAGGTGACCGTGATAGAACACGAGTCCTGGTCAGGTGACCGTGATAGAACGCGAGTCCTGGTCAGGTGACCGTGATAGAACACGAGTCCTGGTTCAAGTCAGTTTATTGTTACGTTCCTCGGCAAGCAAACAATGAATGTCACTCAGACAGAAGAAGGCGGAACTAACGAAGAGTCACTGACAACAACCAAAAGGAAACAGGTCTGGTTTTTAGGAGGGGTTCTGAAAGACACTCATGGGAGTGTCTACTGAATGTTGCCTAGCAACAACAACCAGAAGGAAACAGGTCTGGTTTTAGGAGGGGTTCTGAAAGACACTCATGGGAGTGTCTACTGAATGTTGCCTAGCAACAACAACCAAAAGGAAACAGGTCTGGTTTTAGGAGGGGTTCTGAAAGACACTCATGGGAGTGTCTACTGAATGTTGCCTAGCAACAACAACCAGAAGGAAACAGGTCTGGTTTTAGGAGGGGTTCTGAAAGACACTCATGGGAGTGTCTACTGAATGTTGCCTAGCAACAACAGTGTCCACAGTGTCCACTGAATGTTGCCTAGCAACAACAACCAGAAGGAAACAGGTCTGGTTTTAGGAGGGGTTCTGAAAGACACTCATGGGAGTGTCTACTGAATGTTGCCTAGCAACAACAGTGTCCACAGTGTCCACTGAATGTTGCCTAGCAACAACAACTGGCATCTCAGAGAGACCCACCATGAGACCCACTGAATTGACCAAGAACAGGCAAACAAAATAAAAACCCACACCAAACTGAAAGACAGGAAGCACACCACAAAGTTGGAGGAAAACTAAATCAGGGACAACAGATAAACGAATGTCTAACAATCAGATAGAGAGACACAACTAAAGGTGGTAACCCTCCACATCTATTAAGACAGCTAGAGGAGTTAACCCTCCACATCTATCAAGACAACTAGAGGAGTTAACCCTACACATCTATCAAGGCAACTAGAGGAGTTAACCCTCCACATCTATTAAGACAGCTAGAGGAGTTAACCCTCCACATCTATCAAGACAACTAGAGGAGTTAACCCTCCACATCTATCAAGACAACTAAAGGAGTTAACCCTCCACATCTATCAAGACAACTAAAGGAGTTAACCCTCCACATCTATCAAGACAACTAAAGGAGTTAACCCTCCACATCTATCAAGACAACTAGAGAAGTTAACCCTCCACATCTGTCAAGACAACTAGGTAGTTAACCCTCCACATCTATCAAGACAACTAGAGGAGTTAACCCTCCACATTTATCAAGACAACTAGGTAGTTAACCCTCCACATCTATCAAGACAACTAGAGGAGTTAACCCTCCACATCTATCAAGACAACTAGAGGAGTTAACCCTCCACATCTATCAAGACAACTAGAGGAGTTAACCCTCCACATCTATCAAGACAACTAGAGGAGTTAACCCTCCACATCTATCAAGACAACTAGAGGAGTTAACCCTCCACATCTTTCAAGACAACTAGAGGAGTTAACCCTCCACATCTATCAAGACAACTAGAGGAGTTAACCCTCCACATCTATCAAGACAACTAGAGGAGTTAACCCTCCACATCTATCAAGACAACTAGAGGAGTTAACCCTCCACATCTATCAAGACAACTAGAGGAGTTAACCCTCCACATCTATCAAGACAACTAGAGGAGTTAACCCTCCACATCTATCAAGACAACTAGAGGAGTTAACCCTCCACATCTTTCAAGACAACTAGAGGAGTTAACCCTCCACATCTATCAAGACAACTATAGGAGTTAACCCTCCACATCTATCAAGACAACTAAAGGAGTTAACCCTCCACATCCTTCAAGACAACTAGAGGAGTTAACCCTCCATATCTACCAATACAACTGGAGCACTGGGCCAGACACTCTTAAATATCACCTGGGCCAGACTCTCTTAAATATCACCTGGGCCAGACTCTCTTAAATATCACCTGGGCCAGACTCTCTTAAATATCACCTGGGCCAGACTCTCTTAAATATCACCTGGGCCAGACGCTCTTAAATATCACCTGGGCCAGACGCTCTTAAATATCACCTGGGCCAGACACTCTTAAATATCACCTGGGCCAGACTCTCTTAAATATCACCTGGGCCAGACTCTCTTAAATATCACCTGGGTCAGACACTCTTAAATATCGCCTGGGCCAGCCTGGTGAAACACCTTCCCACTAATAAGATGACAAACCGGCCAGGTGACATACAGACTGACTAATGAGGTGAAATACAGACTGACTAATGAGGTGACCAACCGGCCAGGTGACATACAGACTGACTAATGAGGTGACTAACCGGCCAGGTGAAATACAGACTGACTAATGAGGTGACCAACCGGCCAGGTGAAATACAGACGGACTAATGAGGTGAAATACAGACTGACTAATGAGGTGACCAACCGGCCAGGTGAAATACAGACTGACTAATGAGGTGAAATACAGACTGACTAATGAGGTGACCAACCGGCCAGGTGAAATACAGACTGACTAATGAGGTGAAATACAGACTGACTAATGAGGTGAAATACAGACTGACTAATGAGGTGACCAACCGGCCAGGTGACATACAGACTGACTAATGAGCTGACTAACTGGCCAGGTGAAATACAGACTGACTAATGAGGTGACCAACCGGCCAGGTGAAATACAGACTGACTAATGAGGTGAAATACAGACTGACTAATGAGGTGAAATACAGACTGACTAATGAGGTGACCAACCGGCCAGGTGAAATACAGACTGACTAATGAGGTGGAATACAGACCGACTAATGAGGTGGAATACAGACCGACTAATGAGGTGAAATACAGACTGACTAATGAGGTGACCAACCGGCCAGGTGAAATACAGACTGACTAATGATGTGAAATACAGACTGACTAATGAGATGAAATACAGACTGACTAATGAGGTGACCAACCGGCCAGGTGAATACAGACCGACTAATGAGGTGACCAACCAGCCAGGTGAAATACAGACTGACTAATGAGGTGAAATACAGACTGACTAATGAGGCGACCAACCGGCCAGGTGAAATACAGACTGACTAATGAGGTGAAATACAGACTGACTAATGAGGTGACCAACCAGTGTCTGTGTGTATCTGACGGCCGTGTGTGTGTGTGTATGTGTTTGACGGCCTCTGTCTCCCTACCCATAATCCTGTAGGAAGGTCCCATGATCCACTCTGGTGCCGTGGTGGCAGCAGGAGTCTCCCAGGGACGCAGTACCTCCCTGAAGAAAGACTTCAAGGTAGGAGGGTGTTGTACAGTCTGGTTGTAACATGGACATAGTGTTTAATGTGTATCTACTGTCTAACATGTCCTCTACATGTGGAGGACATAGTGTTTAATGTGTGGTATCTACTGTCTAACATGTCCTCTACATGTGGAGGACATAGTGTTTAATGTGTATCTACTGTCTAACATGTCCTCTACATGTGGAGGACATAGTGTTTAATGTGTGGTATCTACTGTCTAACATGTTCTCTACATGTGGAGGACATAGTGTTTAATGTGTATCTACTGTCTAACATGTCCTCTACATGTGGAGGACATAGTGTTTAATGTGTGGTATCTACTGTCTAACATGTCCTCTACATGTGGAGGACATAGTGTTTAATGTGTGGTATCTACTGTCTAACATGTCCTCTACATGTGGAGGACATAGTGTTTAATGTGTATCTACTGTCTAACATGTCCTCTACATGTGGAGGACATAGTGTTTAATGTGTGGTATCTACTGTCTAACATGTCCTCTACATGTGGAGGACATAGTGTTTAATGTGTGGTATCTACTGTCTAACATGTCCTCTACATGTGGAGGACATAGTGTTTAATGTGTATCTACTGTCTCACATGTTCTCTCTCTGTCTCTGTGTGTGTAGATCTTTGAGTATTTCCGTAGAGACACAGAGAAGAGGGACTTTGTATCAGCTGGAGCGGCTGCAGGAGTGTCTGCTGCTTTTGGAGCACCAGTCGGTACACACTGCACAACATGTCCCTCAGCACAACATGTCCCTCAGCACAACATGTCCCTCAGCACAACATGTCCCTCAGCACAACATGTCCCTCAGCACAACATGTCCCTCAGCACAACATGTCCCACTCTGCACAACATGTCCCACTCTGCACAACATGTCCCACTCTGCACAACATGTCCCACACAGCACAACATGTCGCACACAGCACAACATGTCCCACACAGCACATGTCCCACACAGCACAACATGTCCCACACAGCACAACATGTCCCACACAGCACAACATGTCCCTCAGCACAACATGTCCCACTCTGCACAACATGTCCCACTCTGCACAACATGTCCCACTCTGCACAACATGTCCCACTCTGCACAACATGTCCCACTCTGCACAACATGTCCCACTCTGCACCACTGCTAAGGTACTACTGTCATGACTTTCTAAATGTTCCTCCCAATAAAGTTTTCACCTGTCTCTCTCTCTCTCTCTCTCTCTGTCTCTCGCTCTCTCTCGCTTTCTCTCCCCCTTCCTTCCTCTTTATGTCAGGTGGCGTTTTATTCAGTTTGGAGGAGGGGGCTTCTTTCTGGAACCAGATGCTCACATGGAGGATAGTAAGTAGAGGAGAGGAAGGCTTGGCTCAGTCTGGTGTCTGAGGAGAGGAGGGGGAGGCTCAGTCTGGTGTCTGAGGAGAGGAAGGCTTGGCTCAGTCTGGTGTCTGAGGAGAGGAGGGGAGGCTCAGTCTGGTGTCTGAGGAGAGGAAGACTTGGCTCAGTCTGGTGTCTGAGGAGAGGAGGGGAAGGCTTTGCTCAGTCTGGTGTCTGAGGAGAGGAGGGGAAGGCTTGGCTCAGTCTGGTGTCTGAGGAGAGGAGGGGAAGGCTTGGCTCAGTCTGGTGTCTGAGGAGAGGAGGGGAAGGCTTGGCTCAGTCTGGTGTCTGAGGAGAGGAGGGGAAGGCTTGTCTCAGTCTGGTGTCTGAGGAGAGGAAGGCTTGGCTCAGTCTGGTGTCTGAGGAGAGGAGGGGAAGGCTTGGCTCAGTCTGGTGTCTGAGGGAGAGGAGGGGAAGGCTTGGCTCAGTCTGGTGTCTCAGGAGGGGAAGGCTTGTCTCAGTCTGGTGTCTGAGGGAGAGGAGGGGAAGGCTTGGCTCAGTCTGGTGTCTGAGGGAGAGGAGGGGAAGGCTTGACTCAGTCTGGTGTCTGAGGAGCAGAAGGCTTGGCTCAGTCTGGTGTCTTAGGAGAGGAATGGCTCAGTCTGGTGTCTGAGGAGGGTAAGGCTTGGCTCAGTCTGGTGTCTGAGGAGAGGAGGGGAAGGCTCAGTCTGGTGTCTGAGGAGAGGTGGAGAGGAGGGGAAGGCTTTGCTCAGTCTGGTGTCTGAGGAGAGGAGGGGAAGGCTTGGCTCAGTCTGGTGTCTGAGGAGAGGAGGGGAAGGCTTGGCTCAGTCTGGTGTCTGAGGAGAGGAGGGGAAGGCCTGGCTCAGTATGGTGTTTGAGGGAGAGGAGAGGAAGGCTTGGCTCAGTCTGGTGTCTTAGGAGAGGAGGGGAAGGCTTGGCTCAGTCTGGTGTCTGAGGAGAGGAGGGGAAGGCTTGGCTCAGTCTGGTGTCTGAGGAGAGGAGGGGAAGGCTTGGCTCAGTCTGGTGTCTGAGGAGAGGAGGGGAAGGCTTGGCTCAGTCTGGTGTCTGAGGAGAGGAGGGGAAGGCTTGGCTCAGTCTGGTGTCTGAGGAGAGGAGGGGAAGCCCTGGCTCAGTCTGGTGTTTGAGGGAGAGGAGAGGAGGGGGAGGCCTGGCTCAGTCTGGTGTCTGAGGGAGAGGAGAGGAGAGGAGAGGAGAGGAAGGCTTTTCTCAGTCTGGTGTTTGAGGGAGAGGAGAGAAGGGGACTTTATATACCAGGGTTGGCTGGCCTTCTCTAGTCACTCGTAGGCTCAGTCACTGGTGCACTTTTATTTACAAAGACATTTTGGGTTTACTACCTTTTTATTTGGGCATTTTTATTGTTCAGAAATGTGGTGGGTCGTCTCTTCGTTCGCTGGACTTTATCCTGCTAACTGTTCCAAATGTCCGAACTGAATTTGGTAAAAGGGCTTTTATGTCCTCTGGCCATCGTCTTGGAACGCCTTACATGATACTATTAAACTGGAAGAACTTGTCCCGATTGGTGTTTTTAAATCACTGATGAATGATCTTGAGACTGATTCCCTGACCTGTCAATGATTTTAATTTGCTTATTTTTGATTTTGTTATACTCTTGTGAATTCTATGTTTTTTACTAGATTACGTGTAGTTTTGCATGTTGTCTGTCTGTAATTTTTGCAATGACTTGGTGCTGCCTATCTTGGCCAGGACGCTCTTGAAAAAGAGATGTTAAATCTCAATGAGCCCTTCCTGGTTAAATAAAATAAATAATGTTGGGTAGAACGAAAGTTGTAAAAGACCAGATTCTCTCATCTTGTCCTCATTCACTGCCAAGTGGAAAGAAGAGTAGAGACTAGCAGACGTGTTGTGTTCTCTCTCCGTCCTTTATCAGGTGAAGCTTAATGCCCCCTCTCATCTCTCTCCTCTCTACTCCCTCTCTCTCCTCTCTACTCCCTCTCTCTCCTCTCTACTCTCTCTCTCTCCTCTCTACTCCCTCTCTCTCCTCTCTACTCTCTCTCTCTCCTCTCTCCTCTGTCTTCTCTCTCTCCTCTCTTCCTTTCTCGTCTCTACTCTCTCTCCTCTCTCTCTCTCCTCTCTTCCTTTCTCCTCTCCCTCCCTCCTCCCTCCCTCCCTATATTCCTCTCCAGTTCTTTGCGTCCATGATCTCAACATTCACCCTGAATTTCTTCCTGTCCATCTACAATAATAAACCTGGAGATCTCTCCAGCCCTGGTCTTATCAACTTCGGACGCTTCGAGAGTGACGTGAGTGTCTGTCTGTTATTGTGTCTAGTCCTAAACCCTGTGTTTCTCTCTGTCTACAGTGTCTAGTCCTAAACCCTGTGTTTCTCTCTGTCTACAGTGTCTAGTCCTAAACCCTGTGTTATCTCTCTGTCTACAGAGTGTTTAGTCCTAAACCCTGTGTTATCTCTCTGTCTACAGTGTGTCTAGTCCTAAACCCTGTGTTATCTCTGTCTGTTATTGTGTCTAGTCCTAAACCCTGTGTTATCTCTCTGTCTACAGAGTGTTTAGTCCTAAACCCTGTGTTATCTCTCTGTCTACAGTGTCTAGTCCTAAACCCCGTGTTATCTCTCTGTCTACAGAGTGTCTAGTCCTAAACCCTGTGTTATCTCTCTGTCAGTGTCTAGTCCTAAACCCCGTGTTATCTCTGTCTACAGAGTGTCTAGTCCTAAACCCCGTGTTATCTCTCTGTCTACAGAGTGTCTAGTCCTAAACCCTGTGTTATCTCTCTGTCTACAGAGTGTGGCCTACAACCTCTATGAGATTCCCTTGTTCATTGTAATGGGAGCTGCAGGTAAGAGCCCACTGCTCGTCTAGTTGTGTTGTTTCACAGGACCCGTGTTGGTCCTCCCTCTACAGTCGGGTTAGTCTGACCTTCACACAAGAGACATGAAAAAGGCATAGGCTTGTGTTACTCATATAGGTGGTTGTCATAGCTACCTTACTCATATAGGTGGTTGTCTTAGCTACCTTACTTATTCATGTATGTGGTTGTCATAGCTACCTTACTTACTCATGTATGTGGTTGTCATAGCTACCTGAGTTACTCATATAGGTGGTTGTCTTAGCTACCTTACTTATTCATGTATGTGGTTGTCTTAGCTACCTGAGTTAATCATGTATGTGGTTGTCTTAGCTACCTGAGTTAATCATGTATGTGGTTGTCTTAGCTACCTGAGTTACCCATGTATGTGGTTGTCTTAGCTACCTGAGTTACTCATATAGGAGGTTGTCTTAGCTACCTGAGTTACTCATATGGGTGGTTGTCTTAGCTCCCTTACTTATTCATGTATGTGGTTGTCTTAGCTATTTGAGTTGAATGCACTTGACTGTGAGGCCCAGTTCCAAATGGACCCCTAGACCCCTACACCCCTATGCACTAGTGGAGGCCCAGTTCCAAATGGACCCCTAGACCCCTACACCCCTATGCACTAGTGGAGGCCCAGTTCCAAATGGACCCCTAGACCCCTACACCCCTATGCACTAGTGGAGGCCTAGTTCCAAATGGACCCCTATGCACTAGTGGAGGCCCAGTTCCAAATGGACCCCTAGACCCTACACCCCTATGCACTAGTGGAGGCCCAGTTCCAAATGGACCCCTAGACCCTACACCCCTATGCACTAGTGGAGACCCAGTTCCAAATGGACCCCTAGACCCTACACCCCTATGCACTAGTGGAGGCCCAGTTCCAAATGGACCCCTAGACCCCTACACCCCTATGCACTAGTGGAGGCCCAGTTCCAAATGGACCCCTAGACCCTACACCCCTATGCACTAGTTGAGGCCCAGTTCCAAATGGACCCCTAGACCCTACACCCCTATGCACTAGTAGAGATCTGAGAGGATTTGACAGGTATAAGAAACATGGTTATGACTCCATCTTGCCTTCTGATAGGCTAGGTGAATTGTTTAACCATATTGCTTCTACCAATCAAATCCTCTCAGATCTCCACCAAGTGCACAGGGCTTAGGGGTCCATTTGGGATTGGGCCTACGTCTCTATGGATAAGAGTGTCTGCTAAATGACCAACATGGACATGTTATATGTTGATTGATGTCTTTCTATATGTCCATCTAAAACAGGTGGATTGCTGGGAGCCCTGTTCAATATCCTCAACTACTGGCTGACTATATTCAGGATCAGGTAACTGTTCAATATCCTCAACTACTGGCTGACTATATTCAGGATCAGGTAACTGTTCAATATCCTCAACTACTGGCTGACTATATTCAGGATCAGGTAACTGTTCAATATCCTCAACTCCTGGCTGACTATATTCAGGATCAGGTTCAATATCCTCAACTACTGGCTGACTATATTCAGGATCAGGTTCAATATCCTCAACTACTGGCTGACTATATTCAGGATCAGGTAACTGTTCAATATCCTCAACTACTGGCTGACTATATTCAGGATCAGGTTCAATATCCTCAACTACTGGCTGACTATATTCAGGATCAGGTTCAATATCCTCAACTACTGGCTGACTATATTCAGGATCAGGTAACTTCAATATCCTCAACTACTGGCTGACTATATTCAGGATCAGGTTCAATATCCTCAACTACTGGCTGACTATATTCAGGATCAGGTTCAATATCCTCAACTACTGGCTGACTATATTCAGGATCAGGTTCAATATCCTCAACTACTGGCTGACTATATTCAGGATCAGGTTCAATATCCTCAACTACTGGCTGACTATATTCAGGATCAGGTTCAATATCCTCAACTACTGGCTGACTATATTCAGGATCAGGTTCAATATCCTCAACTACTGGCTGACTATATTCAGGATCAGGTTCAATATCCTCAACTACTGGCTGACTATATTCAGGATCAGGTTCAATATCCTCAACTACTGGCTGACTATATTCAGGATCAGGTTCAATATCCTCAACTACTGGCTGACTATATTCAGGATCAGGTTCAATATCCTCAACTACTGGCTGACTATATTCAGGATCAGGTTCAATATCCTCAACTACTGGCTGACTATATTCAGGATCAGGTTCAATATCCTCAACTACTGGCTGACTATATTCAGGATCAGGTTCAATATCCTCAACTACTGGCTGACTATATTCAGGTTCAATATCCTCAACTACTGGCTGACTATATTCAGGTTCAATATCCTCAACTACTGGCTGACTATATTCAGGTTACTGGTTGACTGTATTCAGGATCAGGTTACTGGTTGACTATATTCAGGATCAGGTTTCTGGTTGACTATATTCAGGATCAGGTTTCTGGTTGACTCTATATCAGGATCAGGTTTCTGGTTGACTATATTCAGGATCAGGTTTCTGGTTGACTCTATATCAGGATCAGGTTTCTGGTTGACTATATTCAGGATCAGGTTACTGGTTGACTCTATATCAGGATCAGGTTTCTGGTTGACTATATTCAGGATCAGGTTTCTGGTTGACTATATTCAGGATCAGGTTACTGGTTGACTCTATATCAGGATCAGGTTTCTGGTTGACTATATTCAGGATCAGGTTTCTGGTTGACTATATTCAGGATCAGGTTTCTGGTTGACTCTATATCAGGATCAGGTTTCTGGTTGACTATATTCAGGATCAGGTTACTGGTTGACTATATTCAGGATCAGGTTTCTGGTTGACTATATTCAGGATCAGGTTACTGGTTGACTATATTCAGGATCAGGTTACTGGTTGGCTATATTCAGGATCAGGTAGGGTTGGCTATATTCAGGATCAGGTTACTGGTTGACTATATTCAGGATCAGGTTACTGGTTGGCTATATTCAGGATCAGGTTACTGGTTGGCTATATTCAGGATCAGGTTTCTGGTTGGCTATATTCAGGTTCAGGTAGGGTTGTGGTCTAAGTTTTTAAGAACACACTACCCCTGAGGGGTAGGCTACAAAACAGATCAATGAGTTAACCAGGTAACTTTAATGAATATATAGAAATAGCTGTTGATTTTCTGAAGAAACAATAACTCTGATATGTGTTTTCAAGACAGGTGGGGTGGTGTGAGACAGGTGGGGTGGTGTGAGACAGGTGTGGTATGTTGTGTTAGTTTAGACAGGTGTTGTATATAGTGGTAGTGTTAGACAGGTGTTGTATATAGTGGTAGTGTTATACAGGTGTGGTAGTGTTAGACAGGTGTTGTATATAGTGGTAGTGTTAGACAGGTGTTGTATATAGTGGTAGTGTTAGACAGGTGTTGTGTATATAGTGGTAGTGTTAGACAGGTGTGGTAGTGTTAGACAGGTGTTGTATATAGTGGTAGTGTTAGACAGGTGTTGTATATAGTGGTAGTGTTAGACAGGTGTTGTATATAGTGGTAGTGTTAGACAGGTGTTGTATATAGTGGTAGTGTGAGACAGGTGTTGTTTATAGTGGTAGTGTTAGACAGGTGTGGTATGTCGTGTTAGTTTAGACAGGTGTTGTATATAGTGGTAGTGTTAGACAGGTGTTGTATATAGTAGTAGTGTTAGACAGGTGTTGTATATAGTGGTAGTGTTAGACAGGTGTTGTATATAGTGGTAGTGTTAGACAGGTGTGGTATGTCGTGTTAGTTTAGACAGGTGTTGCATATAGTGGTAGTGTTAGACAGGTGTTGTATATAGTGGTAGTGTTAGACAGGTGTGGTATGTCGTGTTAGTTTAGACAGGTGTTGTATATAGTGGTAGTGTTAGACAGGTGTTGTATATAGTGGTAGTGTTAGACTGGTGTGGTAGTGTTAGACAGGTGTTGTGTATAGTGGTAGTGTTAGACAGGTGTTGTGTATATAGTGGTAGTGTTAGACAGGTGTTGTGTATATAGTGGTAGTGCTAGACAGGTGTTGTGTATATAGTGGTAGTGTTAGACAGGTGTTGTATATAGTGGTAGTGTTAGACAGGTGTTGTGTATATAGTGGTAGTGTTAGACAGGTGTTGTATATAGTGGTAGTGTTAGACAGGTGTGGTAGTGTTAGACAGGTGTGGTAGTGTTAGACAGGTGTTGTATATAGTGGTAGTGTTAGACAGGTGTTGTATATAGTGGTAGTGTTAGACAGGTGTTGTATATAGTGGTAGTGTTAGACAGGTGTTGTGTATATAGTGGTAGTGTTAGACAGGTGTTGTATATAGTGGTAGTGTTAGACAAGTGTTCTATATAGTGGTAGTGTTAGACAGGTGTTGTATATAGTGGTAGTGTTAGACAGGTGTGGTAGTGTTAGACAGGTGTTGTATATAGTGGTAGTGTTAGACAGGTGTTGTGTATATAGTGGTAGTGTTAGACAGGTGTTGTGTATATAGTGGTAGTGTTAGACAGGTGTTGTGTATATAGTGGTAGTGTTAGACAGGTGTTGTGTATATAGTGGTAGTGTGAGACAGGTGTTGTGTATATAGTGGTAGTGTTAGACAGGTGTTGTGTATATAGTGGTAGTGTTAGACAGGTGTTGTCTGTATATAGTGGTAGTGTTAGACAGGTGTTGTGTATATAGTGGTAGTGTGAGACAGGTGTGGTATGTCATGTTAGTTTAGACAGGTGTTGTATATAGTGGTAGTGTTAGACAGGTGTTGTGTATATAGTGGTAGTGTTAGACAGGTGTTGTATATAGTGGTAGTGTTAGACAGGTGTTGTATATAGTGGTAGTGTTAGACAGGTGTTGTGTATATAGTGGTAGTGTTAGACAGGTGTTGTATATAGTGGTAGTGTGAGACAGGTGTTGTGTATATAGTGGTAGTGTTAGACAGGTGTGGTATGTCGTGTTAGTTTAGACAGGTGTTGTATATAGTGGTAGTGTTAGACAGGTGTTGTGTATAGTGGTAGTGTTAGACAGGTGTTGTATATAGTGGTAGTGTTAGACAGGTGTTGTATATAGTGGTAGTGTTAGACAGGTGTTGTATACAGTGGTAGTGTTAGACAGGTGTTGTGTATATAGTGGTAGTGTTAGACAGGTGTTGTGTATATAGTGGTAGTGTTAGACAGGTGTTGTGTATATAGTGGTAGTGTTAGACAGGTGTTGTGTATATAGTGGTAGTGTTAGACAGGTGTGATAGTGTTAGACAGGTGTTGTGTATATAGTGGTAGTGTTAGACAGGTGTTGTATATAGTGGTAGTGTTAGACAGGTGTTGTATATAGTGGTAGTGTTAGACAGGTGTTGTATATAGTGGTAGTGTTAGACAGGTGTTGTGTATATAGTGGTAGTGTTAGACAGGTGTTGTATATAGTGGTAGTGTTAGACAGGTGTTGTATATAGTGGTAGTGTTAGACAGGTGTTGTATATAGTGGTAGTGTTAGACAGGTGTGGTAGTGTTAGACAGGTGTTGTGTATAGTGGTAGTGTTAGACAGGTTATGTATATAGTGGTAGTGTTAGACAGGTGTTGTGTATAGTGGTAGTGTTAGACAGGTGTTGTATATAGTGGTAGTGTTAGACAGGTGTTGTATACAGTGGTAGTGTTAGACAGGTGTTGTGTATACAGTGGTAGTGTTAGACAGGTGTTGTGTATATAGTGGTAGTGTTAGACAGGTGTTGTGTATATAGTGGTAGTGTTAGACAGGTGTTGTGTATATAGTGGTAGTGTTAGACAGGTGTTGTGTGTATATAGTGGTAGTGTTAGACAGGTGTGATAGTGTTAGACAGGTGTTGTATATATAGTGGTAGTGTTAGACAGGTGTTGTATATAGTGGTAGTGTTAGACAGGTGTTGTATATAGTGGTAGTGTTAGACAGGTGTTGTATATAGTGGTAGTGTTAGACAGGTGTTGTATATAGTGGTAGTGTTAGACAGGTGTTGTATATAGTGGTAGTGTTAGACAGGTGTTGTATATAGTGGTAGTGTTAGACAGGTGTGGTAGTGTTAGACAGGTGTTGTGTATAGTGGTAGTGTTAGACAGGTGTTGTATATAGTGGTAGTGTTAGACAGGTGTTGTGTATAGTGGTAGTGTTAGACAGGTGTTGTATATAGTGGTAGTGTTAGACAGGTGTTGTATACAGTGGTAGTGTTAGACAGGTGTTGTGTATACAGTGGTAGTGTTAGACAGGTGTTGTGTATATAGTGGTAGTGTTAGACAGGTGTTGTGTATATAGTGGTAGTGTTAGACAGGTGTTGTGTATATAGTGGTAGTGTGAGACAGGTGTTGTGTATATAGTGGTAGTGTTAGACAGGTGTGATAGTGTTAGACAGGTGTTGTGTATATAGTGGTAGTGTTAGACAGGTGTTGTATATAGTGGTAGTGTTAGACAGGTGTTGTATATAGTGGTAGTGTTAGACAGGTGTTGTATATAGTGGTAGTGTTAGACAGGTTATGTATATAGTGGTAGTGTTAGACAGGTGTTGTATATAGTGCTAGTGTTAGACAGGTGTTGTATATAGTGGTAGTGTTAGACAGGTGTTGTATATAGTGGTAGTGTTAGACAGGTGTGGTAGTGTTAGACAGGTGTGGTAGTGTTAGACAGGTGTGGTAGTGTTAGACAGGTGTTGTACATAGTGGTAGTGTTAGACAGGTGTTGTATATAGTGGTAGTGTTAGACAGGTGTTGTATATAGTGGTAGTGTTAGACAGGTGTTGTATATAGTGGTAGTGTTAGACAGGTGTTGTATATAGTGGTAGTGTTAGACAGGTGTTGTATATAGTGGTAGTGTTAGACAGGTGTTGTATATAGTGGTAGTGTTAGACAGGTGTTGTATATAGTGGTAGTGTTAGACAGGTGTTGTATATAGTGGTAGTGTGAGACAGGTGTTGTATATAGTGGTAGTGTTAGACAGGTGTTGTATATAGTGGTAGTGTTAGACAGGTGTGGTAGTGTTAGACAGGTGTTGTATATAGTGGTAGTGTTAGACAGGTGTGGTAGTGTTAGACAGGTGTTGTGTATATAGTGGTAGTGTTAGACAGGTGTTGTATATAGTGGTAGTGTTAGACAGGTGTTGTATATAGTGGTAGTGTTAGACAGGTGTTGTATATAGTGGTAGTGTTAGACAGGTGTGGTAGTGTTAGACAGGTGTTGTATATAGTGGTAGTGTTAGACAGGTGTGGTAGTTTTAGACAGGTGTTGTATATAGTGGTAGTGTGAGACAGGTGTTGTATATAGTGGTAGTGTTAGACAGGTGTTGTATATAGTGGTAGTGTTAGACAGGTGTGGTAGTTTTAGACAGGTGTTGTATATAGTGGTAGTGTGAGACAGGTGTTGTATATAGTGGTAGTGTTAGACAGGTGTTGTATATAGTGGTAGTGTGAGACAGGTGTTGTATATAGTGGTAGTGTGAGACAGGTGTTGTTTATATAGTGGTAGTGTTAGACAGGTGTTGTATGTCGTGTTAGTTTAGACAGCTGTTGTATATAGTGGTAGTGTTAGACAGGTGTTGTTTATAGTGGTAGTGTTAGACAGGTGTTGTATATAGTGGTAGTGTTAGACAGGTGTTGTATATAGTGGTAGTGTGAGACAGGTGTTGTATATAGTGGTAGTGTGAGACAGGTGTTGTTTATATAGTGGTAGTGTTAGACAGGTGTTGTATGTCGTGTTAGTTTAGACAGCTGTTGTATATAGTGGTAGTGTTAGACAGGTGTTGTTTATAGTGGTAGTGTTAGACAGGTGGGGTAGTGTTAGACAGCTGTTGTATATAGTGGTAGTGTTAGACAGGTGTGCTGTCCAGGTGACTGTTGTCAGGTACAGGTGACAGGTAAGCTATCTGAGAACACATCTCCTCTCCTTACTTTTATACCTGCAGCACTGTGGGATATAAATAGACATCGCGTCACTCCTGCTTCAGACATGTGAGAGGGGACTTCACTTGAAAGGCATTTGAGTTTCTTCCTTGTTTTAGTTTCTTGACTTTTCCACCCTGCTGCTCGTAAACTATGGTGCCATTCTGAAATGTGTGTGTGTGTGTGTTCTCAGGTACGTCCACCGGCCCTGTCTCCAGGTGATGGAGGCCATGCTAGTCGCCGCGGTAACGGCCACGGTGTCGTTCGCCATGATCTATTTCTCTAATGACTGTCAGCCTCTCGGACCTGACCAGTCAGAGGACTACCCTCTACAGGTACACGCACACACACACACACACACACACACACACACACACACACACACACACACACGCGCAATTGTGGAGACACAATTAAGTCCCTTTCAAAGCACTATTTTCCTTAACCCTCACCCTAGCTCCTCCCCCTAGCTCCTAGCCCCTCCCCCTAGCCCCTATCCCTAATTCTAACTTTAACCCTAAACCCCCTAGAAATAGCGTTTGACCTTGTGGGGGGGGACTAATAAAATGTCCCCAGTTGGCCACATTTTTGTTTGTTTACTTTTCTTGTGGGAACTTCTGGTCCCCACAAGTGTAGTTAAACGCATCCAAACACACCCCCACTCACTCACATGCTCTGCCTCCAGTTGTTCTGCGCGGATGGAGAGTATAACTCCATGGCAACGGCCTTCTTCAACACACCCGAGAGGAGCGTCCGCAGTCTCTTCCACAACCCACCAGGTAGACTGTTTGTGTGCCTGGTCGATTCACCAGATCACTGTTTTTATGGTGCACTGTGTCTCTGCGATGTGATAGTGCCCCCTAGTGTTGAACTAGCAGACTGCTTCACCACAATGCTCCCTTCAGATGTCTGTTTACACTACACTACACTATTCAGTTGGAAAGTCATCTGTTTTAATTATTATGAATGTACAAAGTTTGCAATGAACACATTTTTGTATTTCTGTCTCACTCACTCTCTCTCTCGGTCTCTCTCTCTTTCTCTCTTTCTCTCTCGGTCTCTCTCTTTCTCTCTCTCTTTCTTTCTCTCTTTCTTTCTCTCTCTCTCTCTTTCTCTCTCTCTCGGTCTCTCTCTCTCTCTCTCGGTATCTCTCTCTCTCTCTCTCTCTCTCTCTCTCTCTCTCTCTCTCTCGGTATCTCTCTCTCTCTCTCTCTCTCTCTCTCTCTCGGTATCTCTCTCTCTCTCTCTCTCTCTCTCTCTCTCGGTATCTCTCTCTCTCTCTCTCTCTCTCTCTCTCGGTATCTCTCTCTCTCTCTCTCTCTCTCTCGCTCTCTCGGTATCTCTCTCTCTCTCTCTCTCTCTCTCTCTCTCTCTCGGTATCTCTCTCTCTCTCTCTCTCTCTCTCTCTCTCTCTGTATCTCTCTCTCTCTCTCTCTCTCTCTCTGTATCTCTCTCTCTCTCTCTCTCTCTCTCTCTCTCTCTCTCTTTCTCTCGGTATCTCTCTCTTTCTTTCTTCTTCTTCCAGGTTCCTACAACCCTCTGACTCTAAGTCTGTTTACGTTGACCTATTTCTTCCTGGCCTGTTGGACCTATGGCCTGACTGTCTCAGCTGGAGTCTTCATCCCATCTCTGCTCATAGGAGCAGCCTGGGGAAGACTGTTTGGGATACTGCTGGCTGCTATCACGCCCAACGGATCGGTGAGGGGGCTTTATGGCCCTCATTATGGGGGTTATATGGCCATCATTATGGGGGTTATATGGGGGTTATATGACCATCATTATGGGGGTTATATGACCATCATTATGGGGGTTATATGACCATCATTATGGGGGTTATATGGCCATCATTATGGGGGTTATATGACCATCATTATGGGGGTTATATGGCCATCATTATGGGGGTTATATGACCATCATTGTAGGGGTTATATGACCATCATTATGGGGGTTATATGGCCATCAATATGGGGGTTATATGGCCATCATTGTGGGGGTTGTATGGTCATCATTATGGGGGTTACATGGCCATCATTATGGGGGTTATATGGTCATCATTATGGGGGTTATATGGCCATCATTATGGGGGTTATATGACCATCATTATGGGGGTTATATGGCCATCATTATGGGGGTTATATGGCCATCATTATGGGGGTTATATGACCATCATTATGGGGGTTATATGGCCATCATTGTGGGGGTTATATGACCATTATTATGGGGGTTATATGGCCATCATTATGGGGGTTATATGGCCATCATTATGGGGGTTATATGACCATCATTATGGGGGTTATATGACCATCATTATGGGGGTTATATGGCCATCATTATGGGGGTTATATGGCCATCATTATGGGGGTTATATGACCATCATTATGGGGGTTATATGGCCATCATTATGGGGGTTATATGGCCATCATTATGGGGGTTATATGGCCATCATTATGGGGGTTATATGGACATCATTGTGGGGGTTATATGGGGGTTATATGGCCATCATTATGGGGGTTATATGGCCATCATTATGGGGGTTATATGGGGGTTATATGGCCATCATTATGGGGGTTATATGGACATCATTATGGGGGTTATATGGGGGTTATATGGACATCATTGTGGGGGTTATATGGGGGTTATATGGCCATCATTATGGGGGTTATATGGCCATCATTATGGGGGTTATATGGGGGTTATATGGCCATCATTATGGGGTCTATATGGACATCATTATGGGGGTTATATGGGGGTTATATGGCCATCATTATGGGGGTTATATGGCCATCATTGTGGGGGTTGTATGGTCATCATTATGGGGGTTATATGGCCATCATTATGGGGGTTATATGGTCATCATTATGGGGGTTATATGGCCATCATTATTGGGGTTATATGGCCATCATTATGGGGGTTATATGGCCATCATTATGGGGGTTATATGACCATCATTATGGGGGTTATATGGCCATCATTATGGGGGTTATATGGCCATCATTGTGGGGGTTATATGGGGGTTATATGGCCATCATTATGGGGGTTATATGGCCATCATTATGGGGGTTATATGGGGGTTATATGGCCATCATTATGGGGGTTATATGGACATCATTATGGGGGTTATATGGACATCATTGTGGGGGTTATATGACATCATTGTGGGGGTTATATGGACATCATTGTGGGGGTTATATGACATCATTCTCCCCGTTGTGCCACACTGTTGAGACTCTTTGTATGGCACGCTGAAATCTCCCAGTCAATTAATGCCAACACAATGACAGGTCTATCCCAATACAGTAGTACACATTACTCTGGTCTGAACCCCGTAGTGCTCTCTGGTCTGAACCCCGTAGTGCTCTCTGGTTTGAACCCTGTAGTCCTCTCTGGTCTGAACCCATTAGTGCTCTCTGGTTTGAACCCCTTAGTCCTCTCTGGTTTGAACCCCTTAGTCCTCTCTGGTTTGAACCCTGTAGTGCTCTCTGGTTTGAACCCTGTAGTCCTCTCTGGTTTGAACCCCCTTAGTCCTCTCTGGTGTGAACCCCGTAGTCCTCTCTGGTTTGAACCCTGTAGTCCTCTCTGGTTTACACCCCGTAGTGCTCTCTGGTCTGAACCCTGTAGTGCTCTCTGGTTTGAACCCTGTATTGCTCTCTGGTCTGAACCCTGTAGTACTCTCTGGTTTGAACCCCCTTAGTCCTCTCTGGTTTGAACCCCCTTAGTGCTCTCTGGTCTGAACCCCGTAGTCCTCTCTGGTTTGAACCCTGTAGTGCTCTCTGGTCTGAACCGCGTAGTGCTCTCTGGTCTGAACCCCGTAGTGCTCTCTGGTCTGAACCCCGTAGTGCTCTCTGGTTTGAACCCCGTAGTACTCTCTGGTTTGAACCCTGTAGTGCTCTCTGGTCTGAACCCCGTAGTGCTCTCTGGTCTGGACCCCAAGGTGCCCTCTGGTCTGAACCCCGTAGTCCTCTCTGGTCTGGACCCTGTAGTGCGCTCTGGTCTGGACCCCAAGGTGCCCTCTGGTCTGAACCCCGTAGTCCTCTCTGGTCTGAACCCTGTAGTCCTCTCTGGTTTGAACCCTGTAGTGTTCTCTGGTGTGAACCCCGTAGTGCTCTCTGGTCTGAACCCCAAGGTGCTCTCTGGTTTGAACCCTGTAGTGCTCTCTGGTGTGAACCCTGTAGTGCTCTCTGGTCTGAACCCTGTAGTGCTCTCTGGTCTGAACCCTGTAGTGCTCTCTGGTCTGAACCCTGTAGTGCTCTCTGGTTTGAACCCTGTAGTCCTCTCTGGTCTGAACCCCATAGTCCTCTCTGGTTTGAACCCTGTAGTGCTCTCTGGTTTGAACCCTGTAGTCCTCTCTGGTCTGGACCCCGTAGTGCTCTCTGGTTTGAACCCCGTAGTGCTCTCTGGTCTGAACCCCGTGGTGCTCTCTGGTCTGAACCCCGTAGTGCTCTCTGGTCTGAACCCCGTAGTGCTCTCTGGTCTGAACCCCGTAGTCCTCTCTGGTCTGAACCCCGTAGTGCTCTCTGGTCTGAACCCCGTAGTGCTCTCTGGTGTGAACCCCGTGGTGCTCTCTGGTTTGAACCCTGTAGTCCTCTCTGGTTTGAACCCTGTAGTCCTCTCTGGTCTGAACCCCGTAGTCCTCTCTGGTGTGAACCCCTTAGTCCTCTCTGGTTTGAACCCTGTGGTGCTCTCTGGTTTGAACCCTGTAGTCCTCTCTGGTCTGAACCCCGTAGTCCTCTCTGGTCTGAACCCTGTAGTGCTCTCTGGTCTGAACCCCATAGTCCTCTCTGGTTTGAACCCTGTAGTGCTCTCTGGTCTGAACCCTGTAGTCCTCTCTGGTTTGAACCCTGTAGTACTCTCTGGTTTGAACCCCCTTAGTCCTCTCTGGTTTGAACCCCCTTAGTGCTCTCTGGTCTGAACCCCGTAGTCCTCTCTGGTTTGAACCCTGTAGTGCTCTCTGGTCTGAACCCCGTAGTGCTCTCTGGTCTGAACCCCGTAGTGCTCTCTGGTCTGAACCCCGTAGTGCTCTCTGGTTTGAACCCCGTAGTCCTCTCTGGTTTGAACCCTGTAGTGCTCTCTGGTCTGAACCCCGTAGTGCTGTCTGGTCTGGACCCCAAGGTGCCCTCTGGTCTGAACCCCGTAGTCCTCTCTGGTCTGGACCCTGTAGTGCGCTCTGGTCTGGACCCCAAGGTGCCCTCTGGTCTGAACCCCGTAGTCCTCTCTGGTCTGAACCCTGTAGTCCTCTCTGGTTTGAACCCTGTAGTGTTCTCTGGTTTGAACCCCATAGTGCTCTCTGGTTTGAACCCTGTAGTCCTCTCTGGTCTGAACCCTGTAGTCCTCTCTGGTGTGAACCCCGTAGTGCTCTCTGGTCTGAACCCCAAGGTACTCTCTGGTTTGAACCCTGTAGTGCTCTCTGGTGTGAACCCTGTAGTGCTCTCTGGTTTGAACCCCGTAGTGCTCTCTGGTCTGAACCCTGTAGTGCTCTCTGGTCTGAACCCTGTAGTGCTCTCTGGTTTGAACCCTGTAGTCCTCTCTGGTCTGAACCCCATAGTCCTCTCTGGTTTGAACCCTGTAGTGCTCTCTGGTTTGAACCCTGTAGTCCTCTCTGGTCTGGACCCCGTAGTGCTCTCTGGTTTGAACCCCGTAGTGCTCTCTGGTCTGAACCCCGTGGTGCTCTCTGGTTTGAACCCCGTAGTGCTCTCTGGTCTGAACCCTGTAGTCCTCTCTGGTCTGGACCCTGTAGTGCTCTCTGGTTTGAACCCCGTAGTGCTCTCTGGTTTGAACCCTGTAGTCCTCTCTGGTTTGAACCCTGTAGTCCTCTCTGGTCTGAACCCCGTAGTCCTCTCTGGTGTGAACCCCTTAGTCCTCTCTGGTTTGAACCCTGTGGTGCTCTCTGGTTTGAACCCTGTAGTCCTCTCTGGTCTGGACCCCGTAGTGCTCTCTGGTTTGAACCCTGTAGTCCTCTCTGGTCTGAACCCTGTAGTGCTCTCTGGTTTGAACCCCGCAGTGCTCTCTGGTCTGAACCCCGTGGTGCTCTCTGGTCTGAACCCCGTAGTGCTCTCTGTGAATGCTTGGTGGGGGCCTGCTGCTCTTCAACAGCTGCTTTGACAAACACAGACATAGCATCGTACACTGGCCAGATTGGTGTCAATAATGTTTGTGTGTCGCTCTCTTTCTCAGGTTTGGGCCGTTCCAGGGAAGTATGCTTTAATGGGAGCTGCAGCACAACTGGGTGAGTGTCATTCCTGGGGTCCTTCCTCTGGTGTAGAGATGTCACACTGACTGTTTACCTGATAGGAATGAGTAATGTAATGTCTCGTCCTCTCCTCTAGGGGGCATAGTGAGGATGACTCTCAGTTTAACAGTCATCACGACTGTATATACTGTATTAATAATAGGTAATGTAATGTCTCCTCCTCTCCTCTAGGGGGCATAGTGAGGATGACTCTCAGTTTAACAGTCATCACGACTGTATATACTGTATTAATAATAGGTAATGTAATGTCTCGTCCTCTCCTCTAGGGGGCATAGTGAGGATGACTCTCAGTTTAACAGTCATCACGACTGTATATACTGTATTTATAATTAGTAATGTAATGTCTCCTCCTCTCCTCTAGGGGGCATAGTGAGGATGACTCTCAGTTTAACAGTCATCACGACTGTATATACTGTATTAATAATAGGTAATGTAATGTCTCGTCCTCTCCTCTAGGGGGCATAGTGAGGATGACTCTCAGTTTAACAGTCATCACGACTGTATATACTGTATTAATAATAGGTAATGTAATGTCTCCTCCTCTCCTCTAGGGGGCATAGTGAGGATGACTCTCAGTTTAACAGTCATCACGACTGTATATACTGTATTAATAATAAGTAATGTAATGTCTCGTCCTCTCCTCTAGGGGGCATAGTGAGGATGACTCTCAGTTTAACAGTCATCACGACTGTATATACTGTATTAATAATAGGTAATGTAATGTCTCCTCTCCTCTAGGGGGCATAGTGAGGATGACTCTCATGACTGTATATACTGTATTAATAATAGGTAATGTAATGTCTCGTCCTCTCCTCTAGGGGGCATAGTGAGGATGACTCTCAGTTTAACAGTCATCACGACTGTTTATACTGTATTAATAATAGGTAATGTAATGTCTCCTCCTCTCCTCTAGGGGGCATAGTGAGGATGACTCTCAGTTTAACAGTCATCACGACTGTATATACTGTATTTATAATTAGTAATGTAATGTCTCCTCCTCTCCTCTAGGGGGCATAGTGAGGATGACTCTCAGTTTAACAGTCATCACGACTGTATATACTGTATTAATAATAAGTAATGTAATGTCTCCTCCTCTCCTCTAGGGGGCATCGTGAGGATGACTCTCACGACTGTATATACTGTATTAATAATTAGTAATGTAATGTCTCGTCCTCTCCTCTAGGGGGCATAGTGAGGATGACTCTCATGACTGTATATACTGTATTTATAATTAGTAATGTAATGTCTCCTCCTCTCCTCTAGGGGGCATAGTGAGGATGACTCTCACGACTGTATATACTGTATTAATAATTAGTAATGTAATGTCTCCTCCTCTCCTCTAGGGGGCATAGTGAGGATGACTCTCATGACTGTATATACTGTATTTATAATTAGTAATGTAATGTCTCCTCCTCTCCTCTAGGGGGCATAGTGAGGATGACTCTCATGACTGTATATACTGTATTTATAATTAGTAATGTAATGTCTCGTCCTCTCCTCTAGGGGGCATAGTGAGGATGACTCTCACGACTGTATATACTGTATTAATAATAGGTAATGTAATGTCTCCTCCTCTCCTCTAGGGGGCATAGTGAGGATGACTCTCAGTTTAACAGTCATCACGACTGTTTATACTGTATTAATAATGAGTAATGTAATGTCTCCTCCTCTCCTCTAGGGGGCATAGTGAGGATGACTCTCAGTTTAACAGTCATCACGACTGTATATACTGTATTAATAATAGGTAATGTAATGTCTCCTCCTCTCCTCTAGGGGGCATAGTGAGGATGACTCTCAGTTTAACAGTCATCATGGTGGAAGCAACAGGAAACGTGACGTACGGTCTCCCCATCATGTTGGTGCTGCTGACGGCCAAGATAGTAGGGGACTACTTTGTGGAGGTGAGTCTTGAGGCACATATAATATATACTATACTGATTTAACGAGGCCATCCGTAGTGGACCAAAAACCAGGCTCCCCCGTCACTGTCTTGGCCTGAAGACATGTTACCACTGTTTAATTCATAGACGCAACTATCGATGCAAGGAGTGACCCTCCACAGATATTAACATGATCGTTTTAACCATATGTAGAGGATGGGCGCGGCAGGGTAGCCTAGTGGTTAGAGTGTAGAGGAGGCAGGGTAGCCTAGTGGTTAGAGTGTAGAGGTGGCAGGGTAGCCTAGTGGTTAGAGTGTAGAGGTGGCAGGTAGCCTAGTGGTTAGAGTGTAGAAGTGGCAGGTAGCCTAGTGGTTAGAGTGTAGAGGTGGCAGGGTAGCCCAGTGGTTAGAGTGTAGAGGCGGCAGGGTAGCCTAGTGGTTAGAGTGTAGAGGCGGCAGGGTAGCCTAGTGGTTAGTGTACAGGCGGCAGGGTAGCCTAGTGGTTAGAGTGTAGAGGCGGCAGGGTAGCCTAGTGGTTAGAGTGTAGAGGTGGCAGGGTATCCTAGAGGTTAGAGTGTAGAGGCGGCAGGGTAGCCTAGTGGTTAGAGCGTTGGACTAGTAACCGGAAGGTTGTAAGTTCATATCCCCGAGCTGACAAGGTGCAAATCTGTCGTTCTGCCCCTGAACAGGCAGTCAACCCACTGTTCCTAGGCCGTCATTGAAAATAAGAATTTGTTCTTAACTGAATTGCCTAGTAAAATAAAGGTAATATAAAAAAATGTACAATGTTTGTTCACAGATATTAGACTACTGCTTATCCTTTGGTTCTGAATGGGGTTACAACAGTTCAATTAATATCAGCTCATGATGTAAGTTATTTTCTAGAACAATCAATAAGTATTTATTATTGGTCTAGAAATCCCAAAACGGCAATATCCTGTCAATGAAGAGGGTTGAAGGGTGGGGCCAAACTCCTCCGTTGTCTTGGTGACGTAGCTACCACGTAGTAACAGCCTGAAGCTCTCCATGCACACGCACTGAGACTGTGTGACAGTGCCCTGCCCACTGAGACTGTGGGAGACTGTGGGAGACTGTGGGAGACTGTGTGAGAGTGCCCTGCCCACTGAGACTGTGGGAGACTGTGGGACAGTGCCCTGCCCACTGAGACTGTGGGAGACTGTGGGACAGTGCCCTGCCCACTGAGACTGTGGGAGACTGTGGGACAGTGCCCTGCCCACTGTGACTGTGGGAGACTGTGTGAGAGTGCCCTGCCCACTGAGACTGTGTGAGACTGAAGTGTTGCATCTCATCTCAGTATCTGTGGTGTTGCTCGTGGCAACGGAAGTCTCAGTTGAATGTTTGTCGTTCAGTCTGTTCAGTCTGTGTAGTAATCCATCTGGTCGTTCTGAGGTTCAGTCTGTGTAGTAATCCATCTGGTTGTGTCTCAGGGTCGTTCTGAGGTTCAGTCTGTGTAGTAATCCATCTGGTTGTTCTGAGGTTCAGTCTGTGTAGTAATCCATCTGGTTGTTCTGAGGTTCAGTCTGTGTAGTAATCCATCTGGTTGTTCTGAGGTTCAGTCTGTGTAGTAATCCATCTGGTCGTTCTGAGGTTCAGTCTGTGTAGTAATCCATCTGGTCGTTCTGAGGTTCAGTCTGTGCAGTAATCCATCTGGTCGTTCTGAGGATTCAGTCTGTGTAGTAATCCATCTGGTTGTTCCTCAGGGTTGTTCTGAGGATTCAGTCTGTGTAGTAATCCATCTGGTTGTGTCTCAGGGTCGTTCTGAGGTTCAGTCTGTGTAGTAATCCATCTGGTTGTTCCTCAAGGTCGTTCTGAGGATTCAGTCTGTGTAGTAATCCATCTGGTTGTTCCTCAGGGTCGTTCTGAGGTTCAGTCTGTGTAGTAATCCATCTGGTTGTTCCTCAGGGTCGTTCTGAGGTTCAGTCTGTGTAGTAATCCATCTGGTTGTTCCTCAGGGTCGTTCTGAGGTTCAGTCTGTGTAGTAATCCATCTGGTTGTTCTGAGGTTCAGTCTGTGTAGTTATCCATCTGGTTGTTCTGAGGTTCAGTCTGTGTAGTAATCCATCTGGTTGTTCTGAGGTTCAGTCTGTGTAGTAATCCATCTGGTCGTTCTGAGGTTCTGTCTGTGTAGTAATCGATCTGGTTGTTCCTCAGGGTCGTTCTAAGGTTCTGTCTGTGTAGTAATCGATCTGGTTGTTCCTCAGGGTCGTTCTAAGGTTCTGTCTGTGTAGTAATCGATCTGGTTGTTCCTCAGGGTCGTTCTGAGGTTCAGTCTGTGTAGTAATCCATCTGGTTGTTCCTCAGGGTCGTTCTGAGGTTCAGTCTGTGTAGTAATCCATCTGGTTGTTCCTCAGGGTCTGTATGACATCCACATCAAGCTGCAGAGTGTTCCCTTCCTGCACTTGGAGGCCCCTGCCACCTCCCACTGGTTAACAGCCAGGTAAGCCACTCTCTTACTCTCTCCGTTTCCCATTGGCTTAACTACCAGTTGACCCTCTGACCTCACTACTCTCCTTTTTCTCTCTCTCTAAATCTTCCCCCTCTCTCTAAATCTCCCCCCCTCTCTCTCTAAATCTCCCCCCCTCTCTCTAAATCTCCCCCTCTCTCTCTAAATCTCCCCCTCTCTCTCTAAATCTCCCCCTCTCTCTCTAAATCTCCCCCTCTCTCTCTAAATCTCCCCCTCTCTCTCTAAATCTCCCTCTCTCTCTCTAAATCTCACCCTCCATCCTCCCCCTCTCTCTCTAAATCTCCCCCTCTCTCTCTAAATCTCCCTCTCTCTCTCTAAATCTCCCCCTCCATCCTTCCCCTCTCTCTCTAAATCTCCCCCTCTCTCTCTAAATCTCCCCCTCTCTCTCTAAATCTCCCCCTCTCTCTCTAAATCTCCCCCCTCTCTCTAAATCTCCCCCCTCTCTCTAAATCTCCCCCTCTCTCTCTAAATCTCCCCCTCTCTCTCTAAATCCCCCCCTCTCTCTCTAAATCTTCCCCTCTCTCTCTAAATCTTCCCCTCTCTCTAAATCTCCCCCCTCTCTCTAAATCTCCCCCCTCTCTCTAAATCTCTACTTCTCTCTCTAAATCTCCCCCTCTCTCTCTAAATCTCACCCTCCATCCTTCCCCCTCTTTCTAAATCTTCCCCCCTCTCTCTAAATCTCCCCCTCTCTCTCTAAATCTCCCCCTCTCTCTCTAAATCTCTCCCTCCATCTCTCTCTAAATCTCTCCCTCCATCTCTCTCTAAATCTCCCCCTCTCTCTAAATCTCCCTCTCTCTCTCTAAATCTCACCCTCCATCCTCCCCCTCTCTCTAAATCTCCCCCTCTCTCTCTAAATCTCCCTCTCTCTCTCTAAATCTCCCCCTCCATCCTTCCCCTCTCTCTCTAAATCTCCCCCTCTCTCTCTAAATCTCCCCCTCTCTCTCTAAATCTACCCCTCTCTCTCTAAATCTCCCCCTCTCTCTCTAAATCTTCCCCTCTCTCTCTAAATCTCTCCCTCCATCTCTCTCTAAATCTCCCCCTCTCTCTCTCCAAATCTCCCCTCTCTCTCTAAATCTCCCTCTCTCTCTAAATCTCCCACTCTCTCTAAATCTCCCCCCCTCTCTCTAAATCTCCCCCTCTCTCTCTAAATCTCCCCCTCTCTCTAAATCTCTCCCTCCATCTCTCTCTAAATCTCTCCCTCCATCTCTCTCTAAATCTCCCCCTCTCTCTCTAAATCTCCCCTTCTCTCTCTAAATATCCCCCTCTCTCTCTAAATCTCCCCCTCTCTCTCTAAATCTTCCCCTCTCTCTAAATCTCCCCCTCTCTCTCTAAATCTCACCCTCCATCCTCCCCCCCTCTCTCTCTAAATCTCCCCCTCTCTCTCTAAATCTCCCCCTCTCTCTAAATCTTCCCCTCTCTCTCTAAATCTCCCACTCTCTCTCTAAATCTCACCCTCCATCCTTCCCCTCTCTCTAAATCTCCCCCTCTCTCTCTAAATCTCCCCCTCTCTCTCCAAATCTCCCCCTCTCTCTCTAAACCTTTCCCTCTCTCTCTAAATCTCTCCCTCCATCTCTCTCTAAATCTCCCCCTCTCTCTCCAAATCTACCCCTCTCTCTCTAAATCTCCCCCTCTCTCTCTAAATCTCCCCCCTCTCTCTCTAAATCTTCCCCTCTCTCTAAATCTCCCCCCTCTTTCTAAATCTCCCCCTCTCTCTAAATCTCCCCCTCTCTCTCTAAATCTCCCCCTCTCTCTCTCTAAATCTCCCCCTCTCTCTCTAAATCTCACCCTCCATCCTTCCCCCCTCTCTCTAAATCTCCCCCCTCTCTCTAAATCTCCCCCTCTCTCTCTAAATCTCCCCCTCTCTCTCTAAATCTCCCCCTCTCTCTCTAAATCTCTCCCTCCATCTCTCTCTAAATCTCTCCCTCCATCTCTCTCTAAATCTCCCCCTCTCTCTAAATCTCCCCCTCTCTCTCTAAATCTCCCTCTCTCTCTAAATCTCACCCTCCATCCTCCCCCTCTCTCTCTAAATCTCCCCCTCTCTCTCTAAATCTCCCTCTCTCTCTCTAAATCTCCCCCTCCATCCTTCCCCTCTCTCTCTAAATCTCCCCCTCTCTCTCTAAATCTCCCCCTCTCTCTCTAAATCTCCCCCTCTCTCTAAATCTCCCCTTCTCTCTCTAAATCTCCCCCTCTCTCTAAATCTCCCCCTCTCTCTCTAAATCTTCCCCTCTCTAAATCT
Source organism: Oncorhynchus mykiss (assembly GCF_013265735.2). Classification (NCBI taxonomy): domain Eukaryota; kingdom Metazoa; phylum Chordata; class Actinopteri; order Salmoniformes; family Salmonidae; genus Oncorhynchus; species Oncorhynchus mykiss. The sequence continues at coordinate 100,747,433 of NC_048576.1, forward strand.
CCCCCTCTCTCTCTAAATCGCCCCCTCTCTCTCTAAATCGCCCCCTCTCTCTCTAAATCGCCCCCTCTCTCTCTAAATCGCCCCCTCTCTCTCTAAATCTCCCCCTCTCTCTCTAAATCTTCCTCTCTCTCTAAATCTCCCCCTCTCTCTCTAAATCTCCCTCCATCTCTCTCTCCACCTGGCCCTCCCTCCATCCTTCCTCTCTCTCCACCTGGCCCTCCCTCCATCCTCCATCTCTCTCTCCACCTGGCCCTCCCTCCATCCTTCCTCTCTCTCAGGGAGGTGATGGGTGCCCCAGTCACCTGTTTTAACCGTATAGAAAAGGTTGGCACCATCGTGGACGTCCTTAGCAACACCTCCACCAATCACAACGGCTTCCCTGTCGTCGTGCCGGTCGCCGCTAGCGACGATGTATGGAAAGCTCCGCCCGAAGGCCATTCATTTCTTATAGTTGGGCTTGACTTCTAATTGGCTGAGAAAGTTAATTATCTCTGAACAGTCTGACTCCTCCTTCTTTCATTCATCCTTGCTTTCTGTCTTCTCTTTCATTCATCCCTTCATCCCTTCATCCTCTCCTCAGCTGGGGAAGATCTGTGGACTCATCCTTCGTTCTCAGCTCATTGTTCTGCTCAAACACAAGGTGAGAGAAGCTGTAGGTGTCTGTCTGTCTGTCTGTCTGTCTGTCCTGTCTGTCTGTCCTGTCTGTCTGTCCTTTCTGTCTGTCCTGTCTCTGTATTAATCTCTCTCACATTCTCTCTCTCTCTCCTCTCTCTCTGTCCAGGTGTTTGTAGAGCTGGCTCGGTCCAGGTTGACCCAGAGGAAGCTACAGCTGAAGGACTTTAGGGATGCCTACCCTCGCTTCCCCCCCATCCAGAGTATCCACGTCTCCCAGGATGAGAGGGAGTGCATGATGGACCTGACAGAGTTCATGAACCCTACACCCTACACCGTACCACAGGTATATACTGTGCCTTCAGAAAGGACTCCTTGGTGAATTCCACATTTTGTTACACACATTTACACACAACACCACATAATGACAAAGTGAAAACTACAATGTTATCTCCTATCACAGCCATTAAACTCTGTCAGTTAGGTTAGTGTTGTGGAGTAACTACTATGTAGTTGCTCCATCCTCAGTGTTCTCCTATCACAGCCATTAAACTCTGTCAAGTAGGTTAGTATTGTGGAGTAACTATAATGTTGTTGATCCATCCTCAGTTTTCTCCTGTCACAGCCATTAAACTCTGTAACTGTTTTTAAGTAAACATTGGCCTCATGGTGAAATCCCTGAGTGGTTTCCTTCCTCTCCGGCAACTGAGTTAGGAAGGATTCCTGTGTATTTGTAGTGACTGGGTTTATTGATACACCATCCAAAGTGTAATTTATAACTTCACCATGTTCAAAGGGATATTCACTGTCTGCTTTTAAAATGTTGACCCATCTAGGGTTTGTGGAGTAACACATTTAGAAAGTAACCTACCAACCCTGTCGACCAATAGGAGCCCTTTGTGAGGCAGTGGAAAACCTCCCTGGTCTTTATGGTTGAATCTGTGTTTGTAATTCACCGAGGGACCTTACAGGGACCACACACGCAGAGTACACACCCCCTCTCTCTCTCTCTCTCCCCCAACAGGAGACGTCTCTTCCTCGTGTGTTTAAGTTGTTCAGAGCTCTGGGTCTCAGGCACCTGGTCGTAGTGGACAGCGAGAACAGGGTGAGTTACTGTGTGTGTGTGTACACCTACAGTACTGCGTGTGTGTGATAATATATGTATATATATATGATCTGGTGTGTATAGGTTCAACTATATAGATGTTCTATGTGTTAATAGCATATATTCAATATTTTGTTCAGAATTAATTTTTCTACAAATGATGTCCTATTCCCTATATAGTGTCCTTAAACCACCTGGGACCAGTCCCTGTTCTCTAATGATGATGATAATGTCCTATTCCCTATATAGTGTCCTTATACCACCTGGGACCAGTCCCTGTTCTCTGATGATGTGTAACCTGTCTCTTCTATCTATAGGTTGTAGGTCTGGTATAACCTGTCTCTTCTCTCGATAGGTTGTTGGTCTGTTATAACCTGTCTCTTCTCTCTACAGGTTGTAGGTCTGTTATAACCTGTCTCTTCTCTCTACAGGTTGTAGGTCTGGTGACCAGGAAGGACTTGGCTCGCTACCACCTGGGGAAACACGGACTGGAGGAGATGCAACTGGCTCAGACATGATGCACATCCTACTATTATTACTACCACCCACACACACAAGAGACTACACTGGTCACCTGTTGCCTAGTTACCTGTGAGACCCCCCAATCTATGCATTCTGATACTCCCGGGGTTAGAGGTTAGAGGTCCTTGTCAATCACCGATGCCAAAACAGTCCGTCTGACTTTCACCATAACAGCATAACAACTACAGCCTCTCTCTCTGTCTCTCTGTCTCTCTCTCTCCCTCTCTTTCTCTTTCTCTCTGTCTCTCCCTCTCTCTTTGTCTCCCTCTCTCTTTGTCTCCCTCTCTCTTTGTCTCCCTCTCTCTTTGTCTCCCTCTCTCTTTGTCTCTCTCTCCCTTTGTCTCTCTCTCCCTCTGTCTCTCTGTCTCTCTGTCTCTCTCTCTCTGTCTCTCCCTTTGTCTCTCTCTCTCTCTCTCTCTCTCTCTCTCTCTCTCTCTCTCTCTCTCTCTCTCTCTCTCTCTCTCTCTCTCTCTCTCTCTCTCTCTCTCTCTCTCTCTCTCTCTCTCTCTCAACAAGGCTATAATGCAGACATAATTCTTTATAAGACTTGTCTTTCTGTGGTTTTATAATGATCCTGACTCGTTTCTGACATCCGTTTTGAGTCTGTTGATAAGTGGCCTTATCGAAAGCCATTATGACGTCATGAGTTTACAAAGCATTATAAGGGCTCCTATATATGCGCTATAATGCATTATAAGGGCTCCTATATATGCGCTATAATGCATTATAAGGGCTCCTATAGATGCGCTATAATGCATTATAAGGGCTCCTATAGATGCGCTATAATTCATTATAAGGGCTCCTATAGATGCGCTATAATTCATTATAAGGGCTCCTATAGATGCGCTATAATGCATCATACCCGTTGGCGCTTTAATGAAGACTCTCCCTGACCCAACACGTTAATAAGCCTGCTGATAAATCTGATTTGCACTGTGTGAAACGAAGGAGAAGAAGGAATCTTTTATTTATTCTGGACTTGTTTTAAAGTAGTCTGTCTGTCGACCCACTGGGAGAGGCTGCTGAGCTACAGACTACACAGACCTTTTACTCATGTTTTCTGTTTGGAGACTTCATTCAGTAGGAAATGACACGAGGTCAGAAGTATGCAGGTATGTTTTGTATTTTTGCTGAGGTTTCCCAACGTGGAATTAGAATGAATGTATTGAAATGAATAGAAATGAATTGTGATTCATTGTTCGCTCCTGGTAACAGTTGGACTGCAGTGATCGTCTGCGTCCACTAGGGGGTGTTGTTGAGGTCTGTAGCTTTCCTAGCAGGACACGGTGGTTGTGGGATTGAAATGAATAGAAATGAATTGTGATTCATTGATCACTCCTGGTAACAGTTGGACTGCAGTGATCGTCTGCGTTCACTAGGGGGGGGGGGGGGGGGGGGTGTTGAGGTCTGTAGCTTTCCTAGCAGGACACAGTGGTTGTGGGATTGAAATGAAGGTATTTATGACAGTGTATACAACATGTACATGGCCAGGGGTTTCTCCTGACATAACCTAACCAGGGAAACCTCTGGGCTCGGGTTGGGCGCTACCCACACTTCCATACTGTTTCTGTACCATACTGGGGCGTACGGTACTACCAGAAGTGCACACAAAGACACTATTTCAAATTATTATTATTATTTTAAACATTTTACGATATGGAAAATCATACCCTCATTATATACTACTGCCTGTATAGGGATGTTACGTTACCTACCCAGAACTCTGCTTGTGTTCTAGATGGAACCTAATATAGTTCACTATATCTCTCTCTCTGTCTCTCTCTCGGTCTGTCTGTCTGTCTCTCTCCCTCTCGGTCTGTCTGTCTGTCTCTCTCCCTCTCGGTCTGTCTGTCTGTCTCTCTCCCTCTCGGTCTGTCTGTCTGTCTCTCGGTCTGTCTGTCTGTCTGTCTCTCTCCCTCGGTCTGTCTGTCTGTCTGTCTGTCTGTCTGTCTCTCTCCCTCTCGGTCTGTCTGTCTGTCTGTCTGTCTGTCTGTCTGTCTGTCTGTCTGTCTGTCTGTCTCTCTCCCTCTCGGTCTGTCTGTCTGTCTCTCTCCCTCTCTGTCTGTCTGTCTGTCTGTATCTCTCCCTCTCGGTCTGTCTGTCTGTCTCTCTCCCTCTCGGTCTGTCTGTCTGTCTGTCTGTCTGTCTGTCTGTCTGTCTGTCTGTCTGTCTGTCTCTCTCCCTCTCGGTCTGTCTGTCTGTCTGTCTGTCTGTCTGTCTGTCTCTCTCTCGGTCTGTCTCTCTCTCTCTCTCATAAGGTGCCATTTGGGACACAAGTATTTATTTCTCTCTAGATGTTTTGCACTCTGACCTCCTTATAGAAACATAGACATTTACATTGTCAATGTAAAAATCAATGCTGTGTTTCCCTGATGTGAAAACATAAGTCCATCTGAATGACAACATGCAGACAGGGTGGGCTCTGGTCTAAAGTAGTGCACTATATAGGGAATAGGGTGCCATGGGGCTCTGGTCTAAAGTAGTGCACTATATAGGGAGTTGGGTGCCATAGGGCTCTGGTCTAAAGTAGTGCACTATATAGGGAGTAGGGTGCCATGGGGCTCTGGTCTAAAGTAGTGCACTATATAGGGAGTTGGGTGCCATAGATCTCTGGTCTAAAGTAGTGCACTATATAGGGAATAGGGTGCCATAGATCTCTGGTCTAAAGTAGTGCACTATATAGGGAGTAGGGTGCCATGGGGCTCTGGTCTAAAGTAGTGCACTATATAGGGAGTAGGGTGCCATGGGGCTCTGGTCTAAAGTAGTGCACTATATAGGGAGTAGGGTGTCATTTGGTATACAGATGGTCTGTTTGTATTTCAGTTGGTGTGTCAGTCTTTACTAGCCAGGATGCCAGATATGTTTGTTGTGACTGTCTGTGTAGAAGCTGGAGACGGGCTGGTGTAACCTGGCAACCCGGCTGGATCATTTCCAACAGGGATGACTAATCGTCTCTACAAAAAGGTCTGCTGTATCGCCTAGCAACCCGACGATTTCTAGAATGGAAATCCATACTAGACCGTCTGATTGGTCCAACCCGTTGGTTTCTGGGACCAGAGCCGGAACACCTGGGGCTGTAGCTTCATTTTGATGCTCTGATTGGTTACAGATGATCCAATCGCTGATGACGACTTCGTTTTGATACTCTGATTGGTTAGAGATGATCCAATCGCTGATGACGACTTCGTTTTGATACTCTGATTGGTTAGAGATGATCCAATCGCTGATGACGACTTCGTTTTGATACTCTGATTGGTTAGAGATGATCCAATCGCTGATGACGACTTCGTTTTGATACTCTGATTGGTTAGAGATGATCCAATCGCTGATGACGACTTCGTTTTGATACTCTGATTGGTTAGAGATGATCCAATCGCTGATGACGACTTCATTTTGATGCTCTGATTGGTTAGAGATGATCCAATCGCTGATGACCACTTTGTTTTTGTACAACAGCCCTCATTTTGACATCACCACAAACCGACTTCAGCGATGTCAGTCTCAGACTGAAGTAAGTAGCGAACGTAAAACAGAAGGAGGGATTCAGTTTGTGTCGTCAGGTCCACCTGCTGTTAGCGTCGGCTTTAGTTCCAACCAAGCGCTACCAGAACCGGACTCAACTGATCGCTCTGACATAAATAAATAATGATTGATAAGAGGTTCTGTAATAAAGACGTTGATTTAGATGAATGAGTTGTTACTGTTGAGTCGGAGCAGAAACCTGCAGCTGTAGGGTCAGATTGGACCCCCTGGTTTGACTCCAAACAGCTGTAGGGTCAGATTGGACCCCCTGGTTTGACTCCAAACAGCTGTAGGGTCAGATTGGACCCCCTGGTTTGACTCCAAACAGCTGTAGGGTCAGATTGGACCCCCTGGTTTGACTCCAAACAGCTGTAGGGTCAGATTGGACCCCCTGGTTTGACTCCAAACAGCTGTAGGGTCAGATTGGACCCCCTGGTTGGACTCCAAACAGCTGTAGGGTCAGATTGGACCCCCTGGTTTGACTCCAAACAGCTGTAGGGTCAGATCGGACCCCCTGGTTTGACTCTAAACAGCTGTAGGGTCAGATTGGACCCCCTGGTTTGACTCCAAACAGCTATAGGGTCAGATTGGACCCCCTGGTTTGACTCCAAACAGCTGTAGGGTCAGATTGGACCCCCTGGTTTGACTCCAAACAGCTGTAGGGTCAGATCGGACCCCCTGGTTTGACTCCAAACAGCTGTAGGGTCAGATTGGACCCCCTGGTTTGACTCCAAACAGCTGTAGGGTCAGATTGGACCCCCTGGTTTGACTCCAAACCCTCAGATGATCATGTGGAATCAACAAATTAACTTGTTTTTTCTAGATATTTTTCTGACATGATTTAAAATCTGTTTTTCTTCTTTCAATCCTCTGTTTGTTTTGACACTTTGTCTTCGGTCACTGGATGATTTAGTCTGCATCTGAAACGGCCCCCTATTCCCTATGTAGGGCTCTGATCAGAAGTAGTGCACTATGTAGAGAATAGGGTGTTATAGAGCTCTGGCACCCTATTCCCTATGTAGGGCTCTGATCAGAAGTAGTGCACTATGTAAGGAATAGGGTGTTATAAAGCTCTGGCACCCTATTCCCTATGTAGGGCTCTGATCAGAAGTAGTGCACTATGTAGGGAATAGGGTGTTATAGAGCTCTGGCACCCTATTCCCTATGTAGGGCTCTGATCAGAAGTAGTGCACTATGTAGGGAATAGGGTGTTATAGAGCTCTGGCACCCTATTCCCTATGTAGGGCTCTGATCAGAAGTAGTGCACTATGTAGGGAATAGGGTGTTATAGAGCTCTGGCACCCTATTCCCTATGTAGGGCTCTGATCAGAAGTAGTGCACTATGTAGGGAGTAGAGGGTTCTAGAGCTCTGGCACCCTATTCCCTATGTAGGGCTCTGATCAGAAGTAGTGCACTATGTAGGGAATAGGGTGCCAGTTGGAACATATGTTTACTGTCTGTTGCTTTGTTTAGTTTTGTGTGTTTTGTACAGTTCTAGATGTTCAGTAAAGATGATCCTGTTTTATAACTATTTGAAAACCCCCTGTTGTGTGAACGAATAAAGTGATGTATTAATATCTGAGTCATGTTGTCTGTTAAAGAGAACACGGACCGCTGTGAGTCGCAGGACAACTGTGATGAGCAGCGGGTGTCCCGTCCTGTCGCCTCTGACCGCTGTGAGTCGCAGGACAACTGTGATGAGCAGCGGGTGTCCCGTCCTGTCGCCTCTGACCGCTGTGAGTCGCAGGACAACTGTGATGAGCAGCGGGTGTCCGTCCTGTCGCCTCTGACCGCTGTGAGTCGCAGGACAACTGTGATGAGCAGCGGGTGTCCGTCCTGTCGCCTCTGACCGCTGTGAGTCGCAGGACAACTGTGATGAGCAGCGGGTGTCCCGTCCTGTCGCCTCTGACCGCTGTGAGTCGCAGGACAACTGTGATGAGCAGCGGGTGTCCGTCCTGTCGCCTCTGACCGCTGTGAGTCGCAGGACAACTGTGATGAGCAGCGGGTGTCCCGTCCTGTCGCCTCTGACCGCTGTGAGTCGCAGGACAACTGTGATGAGCAGCGGGTGTCCCGTCCTGTCGCCTCTGACCGCTGTGAGTCGCAGGACAACTGTGATGAGCAGCGGGTGTCCCGTCCTGTCGCCTCTGACCGCTGTGAGTCGCAGGACAACTGTGATGAGCAGCAGGTGTCCCGTCCTGTCGCCTCTGACCGCTGTGAGTCGCAGGACAACTGTGATGAGCAGCGGGTGTCCCGTCCTGTCGCCTCTGACCGCTGTGAGTCGCAGGACAACTGTGATGAGCAGCGGGTGTCCCGTCCTGTCGCCTCTGACCGCTGTGAGTCGCAGGACAACTGTGATGAGCAGCGGGTGTCCGTCCTGTCGCCTCTGACCGCTGTGAGTCGCAGGAGAACTGTGATGAGCAGCGGGTGTCCGTCCTGTCGCCTCTGACCGCTGTGAGTCGCAGGACAACTGTGATGAGCCCTGTCGCCTCTGACCAACGAATATTGGCCCCCCTGTTTTTGTATAAATTGTCTTGACAATTCTACATGTTGGACACAGCAGGTGATTTACTGCACACTGTCATGTTAGTGAATCTCTGACTCTCGTTCTCCCTCTACTTTCTCTTGGTTACACATGTTAGTGAATCTCTGACTCTCATTCTCCCTCCACTTTCTCTTGGTTACACATGTTAGTGAATCTCTGACTCTCGTTCTCCCTCTACTTTCTCTTGGTTACATATGTTAGTGAATCTCTGACTCTCGTTCTCCCTCTACTTTCTCTTGGTTACACATGTTAGTGAATCTCTGACTCTCGTTCTCCCTCTACTTTCTCTTGGTTACACATGTTAGTGAATCTCTGACTCTCGTTCTCCCTCTACTTTCTCTTGGTTACACATGTTAGTGAATCTCTGACTCTCGTTCTCCCTCCCTCCACTTTCTCTTGGTTACATATGTTAGTGAATCTCTGACTCTCGTTCTCCCTCTACTTTCTCTTGGTTACACATGTTAGTGAATCTCTGACTCTCGTTCTCCCTCCACTTTCTCTTGGTTACACCATTACTCCATGTGGTTAAGACACCAAGGCAGAACGGATGACAAAAGCATTTTATACTGCACTATGAATCAAGGGGCTGGCAGAATGGCTAGTGCTGATATTAATGGTGACGTAGTGCTGATATTAATGGTGACGTAGTGCTGATATTAATGGTGACGTAGTGCTGATATTAATGGTGACGTAGTGCTGATATTAATGGTGACGTAGTGCTGATATTAATGGTGACGTAGTGCTTATATTAATGGTGACGTAGTGCTGATATTAATGGTGCCGTAGTGCTGATATTAATGGTGACGTAGTGCTGATATTAATGGTGACGTAGTGCTGATATTAATGGTGCCGTAGTGCTGATATTAATGGTGACGTAGTGCTGATATTAATGGTGACGTAGTGCTGATATTAATGGTGACGTAGTGCTTATATTAATGGTGACGTAGTGCTGATATTAATGGTGACGTAGTGCTGATATTAATGGTGCCGTAGTGCTGATATTAATGGTGACGTAGTGCTGATATTAATGGTGACGTAGTGCTGATATTAATGGTGACGTAGTGCTGATATTAATGGTGACGTAGTGCTGATATTAATGGTGCCGTAGTGCTGATATTAATGGTGACGTAGTGCTGATATTAATGGTGACGTAGTGCTTATATTAATGGTGACGTAGTGCTGATATTAATGGTGACGTAGTGCTGATATTAATGGTGACGTAGTGCTGATATTAATGGTGACGTAGTGCTGATATTAATGGTGACGTAGTGCTGATATTAATGGTGACGTAGTGCTGATATTAATGGTGCCGTAGTGCTGATATTAATGGTGACGTAGTGCTGATATTAATGGTGACGTAGTGCTGATATTAATGGTGACGTAGTGCTGATATTAATGGTGCCGTAGTGCTGATATTAATGGTGACGTAGTGCTGATATTAATGGTGACGTAGTGCTGATATTAATGGTGACGTAGTGCTGATATTAATGGTGACGTAGTGCTGATATTAATGGTGACGTAGTGATGATATTAATGGTGACGTAGTGCTGATATTAATGGTGACGTAGTGCTGATATTAATGGTGACGTAGTGCTGATATTAATGGTGACGTAGTGCTGATATTAATGGTGACGTAGTGATGATATTAATGGTGACGTAGTGATGATATTAATGGTGACGTAGTGCTGATATTAATGGTGACGTAGTGATGATATTAATGGTGACGTAGTGATGATATTAATGGTGACATAGTGCTGATATTAATGGTGACATAGTGCTGATATTAATGGTGACGTAGTGCTGATATTAATGGTGACGTAGTGCTGATATTAATGGTGACGTAGTGCTGATATTAATGGTGACATAGTGCTGATATTAATGGTGACGTAGTGCTGATATTAATGGTGACATAGTGCTGATATGAATGGTGCCGTAGTGCTGATATTAATGGTGACGTAGTGCTGATATTAATGGTGCCGTAGTGCTGATATTAATGGTGCCGTAGTGCTGATATTAATGGTGACGTAGTGCTGATATTAATGGTGACGTAGTGCTGATATTAATGGTGACGTAGTGCTGATATTAATGGTGACATAGTGCTGATATTAATGGTGCCGTAGTGCTGATATTAATGGTGACATAGTGCTGATATTAATGGTGACGTAGTGCTGATATTAATGGTGACATAGTGCTGATATTAATGGTGACGTAGTGCTGATATTAATGGTGTCGTAGTGCTGATATTAATAGTGACATAGTGCTGATATTAATGGTGACGTAGTGCTGATATTAATGGTGACGTAGTGCTGATATTAATGGTGAGGTAGTGCTGATATTAATGGTGACGTAGTGCTGATATTAATGGTGACGTAGTGCTGATATTAATGGTGACGTAGTGCTGATATTAATGGTGACGTAGTGCTGATATTAATGGTGTCGTAGTGCTGATATTAATGGTGACGTAGTGCTGATATTAATGGTGACGTAGTGCTGATATTAATGGTGACGTAGTGCTGATATTAATGGTGACGTAGTGCTGATATTAATGGTGACGTAGTGCTGATATTAATGGTGACGTAGTGCTGATATTAATGGTGACATAGTGCTGATATTAATGGTGACGTAGTGCTGATATTAATGGTGACGTAGTGCTGATATTAATGGTGACGTAGTGCTGATATTAATGGTGACGTAGTGCTGATATTAATGGTGACATAGTGCTGATATTAATGGTGACGTAGTGCTGATATTAATGGTGACGTAGTGCTGATATTAATGGTGACATAGTGCTGATATTAATGGTGACGTAGTGCTGATGTTAATGGTGACGTAGTGCTGATGTTAATGGTGACGTAGTGCTGATGTTAATGGTGACGTAGTGCTGATGTTAATGGTGACGTAGTGCTGATATTAATGGTGACGTAGTGCTGATATTAATGGTGACGTAGTGCTGATATTAATGGTGACGTAGTGCTGATATTAATGGTGACGTAGTGCTGATATTAATGGTGACGTAGTGCTGATATTAATGGTGACGTAGTGCTGATATTAATGGTGACGTAGTGCTGATATTAATGGTGACGTAGTGCTGATATTAATGGTGACGTAGTGCTGATATTAATGGTGACGTAGTGCTGATATTAATGGTGACGTAGTGCTGATATTAATGGTGACGTAGTGCTGATATTAATGGTGCCGTAGTGCTGATATTAATGGTGACGTAGTGCTGATATTAATGGTGACGTAGTGCTGATTTTAATGGTGACGTAGTGCTGATGTTAATGGTGACGTAGTGCTGATGTTAATGGTGACGTAGTGCTGATGTTAATGGTGACGTAGTGCTGATATTAATGGTGACGTAGTGCTGATGTTAATGGTGACGTAGTGCTGATATTAATGGTGACGTAGTGCTGATGTTAATGGTGACGTAGTGCTGATGTTAATGGTGACGTAGTGCTGATGTTAATGGTGACATAGTGCTGATATTAATGGTGACTTGTGCAACACCCCCCCCCTCCATATTCTATTTAAATCAATCAAAATAAGACAACTAGACTTAACTTTTAAGTAGTACTTACTAAAGAATGTCTAAATCAAAGTGATTTAAATAGATTTTTAGCACACTTGTGTGAACCCCTATGCCCTTCTACATCTCTAATGCCGAGTTCAGAGATGTCATCCAGGCAGAAAGAAGGAAGGAAGAATCTCAAATATAAAATATATTTCCATTTGTTTAATAACACTTTCTGTTGGTTACTATATGATTCCATATGTGTTATTTCATAGTTTTGATGTCTTCACTATTATTCTACAGAAAACAGAATACTAGTAACATTAAATAAAAACCCTTGAATGAGTAGGTGTGTCTGAACTTTAGACTGGTGCTGTATGTACACACACACACACGCGCACACACACACACACACACATATATATATATATATATATATATATATATATATATATATATATATATATATATCTGTGTATATACACACATACGCTACAAATGGCAGAGAACCAGGAATGTGTTTTCAGAAAAGCCCTGATTCAACAAGACCTGAGACATGTAATTACAACCACCGCTTCTACACACACACACACACGTTTTGGGTATTTCTCATACTTCTGCTCAGAAGCGTTGCCGTGTGTGTGTGCGTGTGTGATCTATGCCATGCCCTAGGGTAAGGTTTTTCTCCAGACTCAGCGTTTCTTCAGTCTTTCATGTCTCCCTCCTCTGTTAACTCCTCCGCTCTCTCCCTCTCTTTATCTGTGAGCTCAGATAAGGGTAGGCGAAGGGACACATACACATACACTCTCTTCTCCCTCTTCCCCCGCCTCTCCTCTCCCTATCCTCCGTCTCTCCTCTCCATATCCCCCCGTCTCTCCTCTCCCTCTCCCCCCGCCTCTCCTCTCCATATCCCCCGCCTCTCCTCTCCCTATCCCCCCATCTGTCTCTCTTCTCCCTATCCCCCATCCATCTCTCCTCTCCCTATCCCCCCGCCTCTCCCTCTTGTGACGACCCTCCCACTCTGTCTGCTGTATTCTGTCTTTGTTCTTGTTTCCTTATTAGGATGCCGGTGGGCGGAGTTGGGAGGGTCGTCAGCTTCATGGGAAACACCTGGGCCAGGTGTCTCCCAGGATAAATAGACCTCTTCCACATTCATGGAAGAGACTCTCTCCATGCAGACACCTTTGTAGATTGTGTTGTGGTTCTTGGTGGCCTTTTGTTTGTTTGCTTTGGCACCTTTCAACACCCTGCATTATCACATTCATGCACGCAAAACTCACTTACACTACTGATTACTGATTACACACATCATTGTATATTTTCCTTAGTTGCTTTAGTTAATAAATATATATTTTGTTACTCCTTATCTCCACGTTGTCTCCCTTTGTTACGGGCTTTGAGCCGGTTCGTGACACTCTCCCCCCGTCTCTCCTCTCCCTCTCCCCCCGCCTCTCCTCTCCATATCCCCCGCCTCTCCTCTCCATATCCCCCGCCTCTCCTCTCCCTATCCCCCCGCCTCTCCCTCTCCCCCCGTCTCTCCTCTCCCTCTCCCCCTGCCTCTCCCTCTCCCCCCGTCTCTCCCTCTCCCTCTCCCTCTCCCCCCGCCTCTCCTCTCCATATCCCAGCCTCTCCTCTCCCTATCCCCCCATTCGCCTCTCCTCTCCCTATCCCCCCATTCGCCTCTCCTCTCCCTATCCCCCCATTCGCCTCTCCTCTCCCTATCCCCCCATTCGCCTCTCCTCTCCCTATCCCCCCATCCGTCTCTCCTCTCCCTATCCCCCCATCCGTCTCTCCTCTCCCTATCCCCCCATCTGTCTCTCCTCTCCCTATCCCCCATCCATCTCTCCTCTCCCTATCCCCCCGCCTCTCCCTCTCCCCCGTCTCTCCTCTCCCTCTCCCCCCGCCTCTCCTCTCCATGTCCCCCGCCTCTCCTCTCCCTATCCCCCCCATCCGTCTCTCCTCTCCCTATCCCCCCATCCGTCTCTCCTCTTCCTATCCCCGTTCGATCTCTCCTCTCCCTATCCCCCCGCCTCTCCCTCTCCCCCCGTCTCTCCTCTCCCTCTCCCCCGCCTCTCCTCTCCATATCCCCCGTCTCTCCTCTCCCTATCCCCCCATCTGTCTCTCCTCTCCCTATCCCCCATCCATCTCTCCTCTCCCTATCCCCCCGCCTCTCCCTCTCCCCCGTCTCTCCTCTCCCTCTCCCCCCGCCTCTCCTCTCCATGTCCCCCGCCTCTCCTCTCCCTATCCCCCCCATCCGTCTCTCCTCTTCCTATCCCCGTTCGATCTCTCCTCTCCCTATCCCCCAGCCTCTCCCTCTCCCCCCGTCTCTCCTCTCCCTCTCCCCCGCCTCTCCTCTCCATATCCCCCGTCTCTCCTCTCCCTATCCCCCCATCCGTCTCTCCTCTCCCTATCCCCCCATCCGTCTCTCCTCTCCCTATCCCCCCATCTGTCTCTCCTCTCCCTATCCCCCCGCCTCTCCCTCTCCCCCCGTCTCTCCTCTCCCTCTCCCCCGCCTCTCCTCTCCATATCCCCCGCCTCTCCTCTCCATATCCCCCGCCTCTCCTCTCCATATCCCCCGTCTCTCCTCTCCCTATCCCCCCATCCGTCTCTCCTCTCCCTATCCCCCATCGATCTCTCCTCTCCCTATCCCCCCGCCTCTCCCTCTCCCCCCATCTCTCCTCTCCCTCTCCCCCGCCTCTCCTCTCCATATCCCCCGCCTCTCCTCTCCATATCCCCCGTCTCTCCTCTCCCTATCCCCCGTCTCTCCTCTCCCTATCCCCATCTGTCTCTCCTCTCCCTATCCCCCATCCATCTCGCCTCTCCCTCTCCCCCCGCCTCTCCCTCTCCCCCCGCCTCTCCCTCTCCCCCCGCCTCTCCCTCTCCCCCCGCCTCTCCCTCTCCCCCCGTCTCTCCTCTCCCTCTCCCCCGCCTCTCCTCTCCATATCCCCGTCTCCCCTCTCCCTATCCCCCCATCCGTCTCTCCTCTCCCTATCCCCATCTGTCTCTCCTCTCCCTATCCCCATCTGTCTCTCCTCTCCCTGTCTCTCCTCTCCTTATCCCCCGTCTCTCCTCTCCCTATCCCCCGTCTCTCCTCTCCTTATCCCCCGTCTCTCCTCTCCCTATACCCCGTCTCTCCTCTCCCTATCCCCCGTCTCTCCTCTCCCTATCCCCCGTCTCTCCTCTCCCTATCCCCCGTCTCTCCTCTCCCTATCCCCCGTCTCTCCTCTCCCTATCCCCCGTCTCTCCTCTCCCTATCCCCCGTCTCTCCTCTCCCTATCCCCCGTCTCTCCTCTCCCTATCCCCCGTCTCTCCTCTCCCTATCCCCCGTCTCTCCTCTCCCTATCCCCCGTCTCTCCTCTCCCTATACCCCGTCTCTCCTCTCCCTATACCCCGTCTCTCCTCTCCCTATACCCCGTCTCTCCTCTCCCTATACCCCGTCTCTCCTCTCCCTATCCCCCGTCTCTCCTCTCCCTATCCCCCGTCTCTCCTCTCCCTATCCCCCGTCTCTCCTCTCCCTATCCCCCGTCTCTCCTCTCCCTATCCCCCGTCTCTCCTCTCCCTCTCCCCCGTCTCTCCTCTCCCTCTCCCCCGTCTCTCCTCTCCCTCTCCCCGTCTCTCCTCTCCCATGTCTCTCCTCTCCATATCCCCCGTCTCTCCTCTCCCTATCCCCCGTCTCTCCTCTCCCTATCCCCCGTCTCTCCTCTCCATATCCCCCGTCCGTCTCTCCTCTCCCTATCCCCCGTCCGTCTCTCCTCTCCATATCCCCCGTCCGTCTCTCCTCTCCCTATCCCCCGTCCGTCTCTCCTCTCCCTATCCTCCGTCCGTCTCTCCTCTCCCTATCCCCCCATCTGTCTCTCCTCTCCCTATCCCCCATCTGTCTCTCCTCTCCCTATCCCCCATCTGTCTCTCCTCTCCCTATCCCCCCATCTGTCTCTCCTCTCCCTATACCCCGTCTCTCCTCTCCCTATCCCCCCATCTGTCTCTCCTCTCCCTATCCCCATCTGTCTCTCATCTCTCCTCTCCCTATACCCCATCTCTCCTCTCCCTATCCCCCGTGTCTCCTCTCCCTCTCCCCCGTCCGTCTCTCCTCTCACTATTCCCCCGTCTCTCCTCTCCCCGTCTCTCCTCTCCCTCTCCCCCGTCTCTCCTCTCCCTCTCCCCCGTCTCTCCTCTCCCTCCACTAGGTGGCAGTTCTACCTAAAAGTAAGATGACCAGAACTCAGTCTGAATGACTTGATGGATGATACAAACATAAAAATAGTTAGAATAGATAGGATCAATGCCATACAGTTGGTGTCATTATCTAGAGTATATTCTATTCTATTCACTTGATGTATGGTACAGACATAGAAATATGTAGAATAGATAGGATCAATGCTATGCAGTTGGTGTCATTATCTAGAGTATATTCACTCCAATCCACTTGCTGTATAGTAGGCCTACAGACATACAATAGGTAGACTGGAAATAATGTCCCCTGTCTCATGTCTTCTCTACTCTATTCCCTTTCAAGCCTGGTATCAAAGTGTACATTATCTACTGTCACAGACCCCAGGTCGACGCACATATAACATCTCCTCACTGCTTCTATACCTGACACGAGATTCATCCCAAAATACCTGATACCTGACACGAGATTCATCCCAAAATCACAATCCTAACAACGGCTAATCCCCCCCCCCCCCCCCCGAGTTCCCTTCCTTTTCGCCAATAGTTTACATACAGAAAGTTCTGTGTCCAGTTAGTCACAACTTATTCTGTCAAACAAGGGATAGTACTAGTAGCCCCCTAGAGAGAACAAGGGATAGTACTAGTAGCCCCCTAGAGAGAACAAGGGATAGTACTAGTAGCCCCCTAGAGAGAACAAGGGATAGTACTAGTAGCCCCCTAGAGAGAACCTGCTTTACTTAATGTCTCCTCACAACAAACAGCCCAACCTGGTCTCAGAGCATTTCATATGATTCTTTACGTAAAAACAAGAGAACTCCATTTAGTATGATACGTTATGTTTGGTGTGGTTACATACGACAGATGGTTACTCAAGACAAAAAAATGAAAGGAGGGTTGTTGGTTGGGGTGGATGGGTGAACGTGAACGTCTCGCAACTCAAAGGTTGCGAGTTCGAATCTCATCATGGACAACTTTAACATTTTTAGCAAATGAGCTACTTTTCAACTACTTGGCATGTTAGCTAACCCTTCCACTAAACCTAACCTTGACCCTTTTAACTAACCCTTCACCTAACCCTAACCTTAAACCCTAGCCTAGCTAACGTTAGCGAGCAAATTAGCTCATTTTCAACTACTTGGCATCTTAGCTAACCCTTTACCTAACCCTAACCTTAAACCCTAGCCTAGCTAACGTTAGCGAGCTAGCTAACCCTTCACCTAACCCTAACCTTAAACCCTAGCCTAGCTAACGTTAGCGAGCTAGCTAACCCTTCACCTAACCCTAACCTTAAACCCTAGCCTAGCTAACGTTAGCGAGCTAGCTAACCCTTCACCTAACCCTAACCATAAACCCTAGCCTAGCCATCTACCTACAATTCGGAACCTATCATACGTTTTTTTGCAGCTTCGTTACCTAAGTTTTGCTATTCGTAACATATTGTACATTTAGCAAATGTGTAACATAATAGAAATTGCAATTCGTAAACTAGCAGACGTGTTTCGCAATTTTCGTAACATATTGTACGTTTTTCAAATTCGTAACATATCATGCAAATTATAATTAGTTAAAATATCATACTAAATGGGTGATGGACATCCCCAAAATAATACATATCATACAAAACATATCATATAC
Source organism: Oncorhynchus mykiss (assembly GCF_013265735.2). Classification (NCBI taxonomy): domain Eukaryota; kingdom Metazoa; phylum Chordata; class Actinopteri; order Salmoniformes; family Salmonidae; genus Oncorhynchus; species Oncorhynchus mykiss. Next base: position 100,765,052 of record NC_048576.1, read on the forward strand.
AAAGAGAGTATCTCGGGTTTTGCGTAAAGAACAACAGGAAATGCTCTGAGACCAGGTTGAACAAAGACCCCACAGGCTTTTCTTTAACCGGGGAAAGACAGCTACAGAAGACATCAGTAACGAAGTAACGGATGTTAAAAAAGACTGGTGTCATTTCGTGTGTACCGATCTTATTGGCGTATACGTTTATTTCCTGCTCAGAGAAAGTGAGAGCGAGAGATCGAGACGCAGGAGAAATAGTTTGATTTCTGCGCAAGAAAAGTTTTACAGAACAAGTGTCCTTTGCTAAAAAGGTAAGAGTAATCATTTATCATCTAATGCAACAGTATAATGTTTTGCTTGTAGGTTTGAGGAGTTTCCGTGGTAAATTGTCGGGTGATTGACGCAGTTGCAGAGAGATTTGGTCATTTGATGCGCGTTGATTGTCTATAGATGATTTTGCGCGCATTGATAAAGTTGAGGGAAAGCACCTGACATCAGAAAGCCTGCCGTAGGCCTATCTGTAAAAAGTTGTTGTACTTTTGAAAGACATCAGATACAGAAAAGCTTTCCCATTCGGGAAAGAGCTAGGCCTACAGTTGTCTTGTGTGTTGTCTCTACACAGTGGCCCCTTTTTAAATGTTGCTCTAAATGACAACAAACGCTCTCCCCTACGTATTAAGTGTAGGCTTACACTCGTTTCTCTATCGAGGTCCGGTTTAGGTCGTGATTTAGTTGGAGGAAAAAGTAGAGCCTGAACCAGAGACCATGTCAGCAGACCCTGCCTTGCTGTAATGACTAACGATGAGTCGTTCGGGAACGAACGGAAAGTGTTTCTGCAAATACATTAGAACATGATTCTCTGAAGAGGGTGAATCCCCCTGTGCAGGAACATATAACAGTGTGGAGAGTTAATCAATCTGGTCCACGCTGATATTTTCAGTACAGGCCATCTGATAATTTGGCTAAAAATGTATTTCAGCGCGCATTTCCCGATCTGACATAATAACCTGCCTTTTTAGGTTTTACATTGGAGATAGATTTTCATTTTTTTTTTCATGGTTCTAGATCGATTATTAAGCCTTTTGAACGAAGAGACGTTTGGGAGCCATCCATACACGTTTAACCAGCACCCTAGATGGGTCCCATCCCTACGTAGGTGTTTAACCAGCACCCTAGACGGGTCCCATCCCTACGTAGGTGTTTAACCAGCACCCTAGATGGGTCCCATCCCTACGTAGGTGTTTAACCAGCACCCTAGACGGGTCCCATCCCTACACGTTTAACCAGCACCCTAGATGGGTCCCATCCCTACGTAGGTGTTTAACCAGCACCCTAGATGGGTCCCATCCCTACACGTTTAACCAGCACCCTAGATGGGTCCCATCCCTACACGTTTAACCAGCACCCTAGATGGGTCCCATCCCTACGTAGGTGTTTAACCAGCACCCTAGATGGGTCCTATCCCTACGTAGGTGTTTAACCAGCACCCTAGATGGGTCCCATCTCTACGTAGGTGTTTAACCAGCACCCTAGATGGGTCCCATCCCTACACGTTTAACCAGCACCCTAGATGGGTCCCATCCCTACATGTTTAACCAGCACCCTAGATGGGTCCCATCCCTACGTAGGTGTTTAACCAGCACCCTAGATGGGTCCCATCCCTACGTAGGTGTTTAACCAGCACCCTAGATGGGTCCCATCCCTACGTAGGTGTTTAACCAGCACCCTAGATGGGTCCCATCTCTACGTAGGTGTTTAACCAGCACCCTAGATGGGTCCCATCCCTACACGTTTAACCAGCACCCTAGATGGGTCCCATCCCTACGTAGGTGTTTAACCAGCACCCTAGATGGGTCCCATCCCTACACGTTTAACCAGCACCCTAGATGGGTCCCATCCCTACGTAGGTGTTTAACCAGCACCCTAGATGGGTCCCATCCCTACGTAGGTGTTTAACCAGCACCCTAGATGGGTCCCATCCCTACGTAGGTGTTTAACCAGCACCCTAGATGGGTCCCATCCCTACACGTTTAACCAGCACCCTAGACGGGTCCCATCCCTACACGTTTAACCAGCACCCTAGATGGGTCCCATCCCTACACGTTTAACCAGCACTCTAGATGGGTCCCATCCCTACACGTTTAACCAGCACCCTAGATGGGTCCCATCTCTACACGTTTAACCAGCACCCTAGATGGGTCCCATCTCTACACGTTTAACCAGCACCCTAGATGGGTCCCATCCCTATGTAGGTGTTTAACCAGCACCCTAGTAGGCCTAGAGGGCATTACATGTGCTTAGCCTCACTGACACTCAGCACTCTGCCTGCATCCTAAGGAAATAGGGTGCCAAAGTAGTGCACTATATAGGGAATAGGGTACCAAAGTAGTGTACTATATAGGGAATAGGGTGCCAAATTAGTGCACCATATAGGGAATAGGGTGCCAAAGTAGGGCACTATATAGGGAATAGGGTGCCATAGTAGTGCACTATATAGGGAATAGGGTGCCAAAGTAGTGCACTATATAGGGAATAGGGTGCCAAAGTAGTTCACTATATAGGGAATAGGGTGCCAAAGTAGTGCACTATATAGGGAATAGGGTGCCATAGTAGTGCACTATATAGGGAATAGGGTGCCATAGTAGTGCACTATATAGGGAATAGGGTGCCATAGTAGTGCACTATATAGGGAATAGGGTGCCATAGTAGTGCACTATATAGGGAATAGGGTGCCATAGTAGTGCACTATATAGGGAATAGGGTGCCATAGTAGGGCACTATATAGGGAATAGGGTGCCATAGTAGTGCACTATATAGGGAATAGGGTGCCATAGTAGTGCACTATATAGGGAATAGGGTGCCATAGTAGTGCACTATATAGGGAATAGGGTGCCATAGTAGTGCACTATATAGGGAATAGGGTGCCATAGTAGGGCACTATATAGGGAATAGGGTGCCATAGTAGTGCACTATATAGGGAATAGGGTGCCATAGTAGGGCACTATATAGGGAATAGAGTGCCATAGTAGTGCACTATATAGGAAATAGAGTGCCATAGTAGTGCACTATATAGGGAATAGAGTACCATAGTAGTGCACTATATAGGGAATAGGGTGCCATTTGGAGTGCAGATCTCACCAACCCTTCTACCCTGGACCTGATATTTCTGACCAGCGTTCAACATCAATAATGTCAGATGATTCAGATGAATAATAAAGAGTCCCTATGAATCAATATTTAATGATGGTGAATCTGCTCTTTAAAGTCAATCTGTTGAATCTATCTGTGTGTACACTCGGGCGGTGGTCAGAGGCCTGTATAGAGGCCTACTTTGGCACCCTATTCCCTATATAGTGAACTACTTTGGCACCCTATTCCCTATATAGTGAACTACTTTGGCACCCTATTCCCTATATAGTGAACTACTTTGGCACCCTATTCCCTATATAGTGCACTACTTTTAACCTGGTTCCATAGGATCCTGTGATCTGTTCAAAAGTAGTGCACTATCTAGAGGAATAGCAGGGTGCCATTTTGGGACGCAGGTCATCGCTGGAAGTGGGGAGTAGCTCCTAAATACACTGATCTAAGGTCAGTTTTATGTTCTGTCCTCTAATGGTTCAGGTTAGTGTTGAGGGGAGGGGATGCTGATCCTAGATCTGTAGTTCAGGTTAGTATTGGGGGGAGGGGATGCTGATCCTAGATCTGTAGTTCAGGTTAGTGTTGGGGGGAGAGGATGCTGATCCTAGATCTGTAGTTCAGCTGATCCTAGATCTGTAGTTCAGGTTAGTGTTGGGGGGAGAGGATGCTGATCCTAGATCTGTAGTTCAGCTGATCCTAGATCTGTAGTTCAGGTTAGTGTTGGGGGGAGAGGATGCTGATCCTAGATCTGTAGTTCAGCTGATCCTAGATCTGTAGTTCAGGTTAGTGTTGGGGGGAGAGGATGCTGATCCTAGATCTGTAGTTCAGCTGATCCTAGATCTGTAGTTCAGGTTAGTGTTGGGGGGGGGGGGATGCTGATCCTAGATCTGTAGTTCAGGTTAGTGTTGGGGGGAGAGGATGCTGATCCTAGATCTGTAGTTCAGCTGATCCTAGATCTGTAGTTCAGGTTAGTGTTGGGGGGAGAGGATGCTGATCCTAGATCTGTAGTTCAGCTGATCCTAGATCTGTAGTTCAGGTTAGTGTTGGGGGGGGGGGATGCTGATCCTAGATCTGTAGTTCAGGTTAGTGTTGGGGGGAGGGGATGCTGATCCTAGATCTGTAGTTCAGGTTAGTATTGGGGGGAGGGGATGCTGATCCTAGAGCTGTAGTTCAGCTGATCCTAGATCTGTAGTTCAGGTTAATATTGGGGGAAGCTGATCCTAGAGCTGTCGTTCAGCTGATCCTAGATCTGTAGTTCAGCTGATCCTAGAGTAGTTGATAAATTATTATAAGGGACAGTATTATATCTTACTGTGATAAGTATATATAATAACTCAGTTATTACAACCAGTAATAATGCATTAGTCTTTTCTGTTGGCAGTTGGTATGAAACTACAAGTTAATATTGTTGATCAACCCACTGTTGAGAAATGTTGGTCTGTCTTCCTCTTTTGACTCAGCATGTGTGTGTGTGTGTGTGTGTGTGTGTGCCTGCGTGTGTGTGTGTGCCTGCGTGCGTGTGTGTGTGTGTTTGCCCGCTTGTGTGTGTGTTTGCACGTGTGTGTGTGTGTGTGTGTGTGTGTGTTTGAATCTGTGTGTTTGTGTGTGTGTTTTGAATCTGTGTGTGTGTGTGTGTGTGTGTGTGTGTGTGTGTCTTCCTCTCCTCTGAAAATCTTTTTTTGGCATCTTCATTTCCTCCTGAACTGGAGCTAACAGAAGAACCAGTCAGACCAGCTTCTCACTCTCTCACCATCCTCACTGAACATGCCTGCAAACAGGCCTACAAACAGGCCTACAAACAGGCCTACAAACAGACCTACATACAGGCCTACAAACAGGCCTACAAACAGGCCTACAAACAGACCTACAGTCCTGGAGAATTATTGTTCTCCATCCATTAGCTGTTTGTCTTAATATGACCCTCCTCACACCCCTCTATACCACCCCTCTATACCATCCCTCTATACCATCCCTCTATACCAGCCCTCTATACCACCCCTCTATACCACCCCTCTATACCATCCCTCTATACCATCCCTCTATACCAGCCCTCTATACCACCCCTCTATACCACCCCTCTATACCACCCCTCTATACCACCCCTCTATACCACCCCCCTATACCACCCCCCTATACCACCCCTCTATACCACCCCCCTATACCACCCCTCTATACCACCCCCCTATACCAGCCCCTGATACTCCTTAAACCAGTTTATTAACCCCTATCCGACCAGCCCCTTGAGTCTCATTAAACCAGTTTATTAACTCCAATCTGACCATCAGTACAGTGGCATGGTTACGGTTGGCAGTAAACCACATCATTAATCCCAGTTATCTATATAAACATTATAGAGATGCATCTCCTACATGACTCGGTGTATTACGGTGTAGACATCCCATTACTCACTGGGTGGACATTGGTATCCTAGCAACAGGATATAAAAAAATCTGCTTTCTTTGTCAGGAAAACTGAACATAGATTCTGGTGAGGATAAACTGATCCTAGATCTGTGCCTGCTAGAGGACACCTCTACCCAAATCAAAGATTCTGGTGAGGATAAACTGATCCTAGATCTGTGCCTGCTAGAGGACACCTCTACCCAAATCAAAGATTCTGGTGAGGATAAACTGATCCTAGATCTGTGCCTGCTAGAGGAAACTTCTACCCAAATCAATGTTTTATGTTTGCGTACACAGATCTGCAGATGTTATCGCAGGTTCAGCTAAATGCTTGTGTTTGCTAGCTCCAACAAGTGTAGTAATGTCTAGCTATACAAAACATTACACACATAACCCAGGAAATGAAGAAATATCAGAACGAGAAACGTCAGTATCAAAAATAAATATATATACATATATTTATAATCCGGGTCGTTTTTGGTCCTGGATACTGATTGGCTGAAACCCTGTGGTATATCAGACAATATAACATGGGTATGAAACTAAAGGACTTGTTTACTGGTGTAATTACATTGGTAACCTGTTAAAAAATGAGCAATAAGGCTCATCGGGGTTTTGTGGTATATGAGCAATATACCACACGGCTATGGGCTGGTATCCAGGCTGTAGTCTCTCTGCACACGGCTATGGGCTGGTATCCAGGCTGTAGTCTCTGAGAACAGACATATACCACACGGCTAAGGGCTGGTATCCAGGCTGTAGTCTCTCTGATGCGTTGTGTCTGAGAACAGACATATACCACACGGCTAAGGGCTGGTATCCAGGCTGTAGTCTCTCTGATGCGTTGTGTCTGAGAACAGACATATACCACACCTCCTCTGGCCTACGTTGCTTAAATATACATCGATTGTACAAAACATCAGGAACACCTGCTCGTTACATGACAGACTGACCAGGTGAATCCAGGACAGACTGACCAGGTTAATCCAAGACACAGACTCACCAGGTGTTATACATGACATAGACTGACCAGGTGTTATACATGACATAGACTGACCAGGTGTTATACATGACATAGACTGACCAGGTGTTATCCATGACATAGACTGACCAGGTGTTATACATGACATAGACTGACCAGGTGTTATACATGACACAGACTGACCAGGTGTTATACATGACACAGACTGACCAGGTGTTATACATGACACAGACTGACCAGGTGTTATACATGACATAGACTGACCAGGTGTTATACATGACATAGACTGACCAGGTGTTATACATGACATAGACTGACCAGGTGTTATACATGACACAGACTGACTAGGTGTTATACATGACATAGACTGACCAGGTGAATCCAGGTGAAAGCTGTGATCCCTTATTGATGTCACTTTGTTAAATCCACTTCAATCAGAGTCGATGAAGGGGAGGAGACCAGGTTAAAGATGAAGGGGAGGAGACCTGGTTAAAGATGAAGGGGAGGAGACCAGGATAAAGATGAAGGGGAGGAGACCTGGTTAAAGATGAAGGGGAGGAGACCTGGTTAAATATGAAGGGGAGGAGACCAGGTTAAAGATGAAGCGGAGGAGACCTGGTTAAATATGAAGGGGAGGAGACAGGTAAAGATGAAGGGGAGGAGACCTGGTTAAATATGAAGGGGAGGAGACCTGGTTAAATATGAAGGGGAGGAGACAGGTAAAGATGAAGGGGAGGAGACCTGGTTAAATATGAAGGGGAGGAGACAGGTAAAGATGAAGGGGAGGAGACCAGGTTAAATATGAAGGGGAGGAGACCTGGTTAAAGATGAAGGGGAGGAGACCTGGTTAAAGATGAAGGGGAGGAGACAGGTAAAGATGAAGGGGAGGAGACCTGGTTAAATATGAAGGGGAGGAGACAGGTAAAGATGAAGGGGAGGAGACAGGTAAAGATGAAGGGGAGGAGACCTGGTTAAAGATGAAGGGGAGGAGACCTGGTTAAAGATGAAGGGGAGGAGACCTGGTTAAAGATGAAGGGGAGGAGACCTGGTTAAAGATGAAGGGGAGAAGACAGGTTAAAGATGAAGGGGAGGAGACAGGTTAAAGATGAAGGGGAGGAGACCTGGTTAAAGATGAAGGGGAGGAGACCTGGTTAAAGATGAAGGGGAGGAGACCAGGTTAAAGATGAAGGGGAGGAGACGGGGTTAAAGAAGGATTTTTAAGCCTTGAGACAACTGAGACATGGATTGTGTGTGTGTTGCCATTCAGAGGGTGAATGGGCAAGACAACATATTAGTGGCTTTGAACGGGGTATTGTATAAGTAGGTGCCAAGTGCACCAGTTTGTGTCAAGAACTGAAACTCTGCTGGGTTTTCCCACGCACAACAGCTTCCTGTGTTTATCAAGAATAGTCAAACACCCGAAAGGACATCCAGCCAACTGGACACAACTGTGGGAACCATTGGAGTCAACATGGGCCAGGATCCCTGTGGAACGCAGGGAGGCAGTTCTGAAGGCAACTCAATATTAGTTCTTGTTCATGTTTGTACACTCAGTGTATAGATGGTGTGTATGGATGGTGTGTATAGATGGTGTGTATGGATGGTGTGTATAGATGGTGTGTGTATGGATGGTGTGTATGGGTGGTGTGTATAGATGGTGTGTGTATAGATGGTGTGTATATAGATGGTGTGTATGGATGGTGTGTATAGATGGTGTGTATAGATGGTGTGTGTATAGATGGTGTGTATAGATGGTGTGTATGGATGGTGTGTATAGATGGTGTGTATAGGATGGTGTGTATAGACAGTAGTTATATAGGATGGTGTGTATAGACAGTAGTTATATATAGGATGGTGTGTATAGACAGTAGTTATATATAGGATGGTGTGTATAGACAGTAGTTATATAGGATGAACCATGACTAGAATACAGTATATACATATGAAGTGGACAACAGTAGTTATATAGGATGAACCAGGACTAGAATACAGTATATACATATGAAGTGGACAGCAGTAGTTATATAGGATGAACCATGACTAGAATACAGTATATACATATGAAGTGGACAACAGTAGTTATATAGGATGAACCAGGACTAGAATACAGTATATACATATGAAGTGGACAACAGTAGTTATATAGGATGAACCATGACTAGAATACAGTATATACATATGAAGTGGACAGCAGTAGTTATATAGGATGAACTAGAATACAGTATATACATATGAAGTGGACAACAGTAGTTATATAGGATGAACCATGACTAGAATACAGTATATACATATGAAGTGGACAACAGTAGTTATATAGGATGAACTAGAATACAGTATATACATATGAAGTGGACAGCAGTAGTTATATAGGATGAACTAGAATACAGTATATACATATGAAGTGGACAGCAGTAGTTATATAGGATGAACCAGGACTAGAATACAGTATATACATATGAAGTGGACAACAGTAGTTATATAGGATGAACCATGACTAGAATACAGTATATACATATGAAGTGGACAACAGTAGTTATATAGGATGAACCAGGACTAGAATACAGTATATACATATGAAGTGGACAACAGTAGTTATATAGGATGAACCAGGACTAGAATACAGTATATACATATGAAGTGGACAACAGTAGTTATATAGGATGAACCATGACTAGAATACAGTATATACCAGTGTTCAGTGACTCTATGTACATAGGGCAGCGGTCTCTAAGGTGCAGGGTAGGGTACCGGGTGATAGTCGGTTAGTGACAGTGGTATTGGGGTTGAACAGGCCAGGTCTCGGGTGGCTGAGGTCCTTGAAAACTGGTTACCAAAGTAATTAAAACAGTAAATAAGTAATTTTTAAAAAATTTAAATTAATTACTGTTTAAATTACGTGGTGTCGGTGTCCTGGAGGGCAGGTAGTTTTCCCCCGGTGATGCGTTGGGCAGATCTCACTACCCTCTGGAGAGCCCTGCGGTTGTGGGCGGTGCAGTTGCCGTACCAGGCGGTGATACAGCCCGACAGGATGCTCTCCATTGTGCATCTGTAAACGTTTGTGAGGGTCTTAGGTGCCAAGCCAAATGAGGTTGAAGAGGTGCTGTTGTGCCTTCTTCACCACGCTGCCAGTGTGGGGGGACCATTTCAGGTCCTCAGTGATGTGGACGCAGAGGAACTTAAGGCTTTCGACCCTGTCCACTGCCGTCGATGTGGACGGGGCCGAGCTGTCTCTGCTGTCTCCTGTAGTCTCTGCTGTCTCTGCTGTCTCCTGTAGTCCCTGATCAGCTCTGTCGTTTAGTTGACGTTAAGGGACAGGTTATTTTCCTGGCACCACTCCTCCAGGGCCCTCAGCTTAGAGGGCACTATGATGTTGAAGGCTGAGCTTAGAGGGCACTATGATGTTGAAGGCTCAGCTTAGAGGGCACTATGGTGTTGAAGGCTGAGCTTAGAGGGCACTATGATGTTGAAGGCTGAGATTAGAGGGCACTATGATGTTGAAGGCTGAGCTTAGAGGGCACTATGGTGTTGAAGGCTCAGCTTAGAGGGCACTATGGTGTTGAAGGCTCAGCTTAGAGGGCACTATGGTGTTGAAGGCTCAGCTTAGAGGGCACTATGATGTTGAAGGCGGGGCCAGGATGAATTGATGAAAAACATTCCTTCCAGGGGTTTGGAACCTAAATGTTCCAATCGTTTGGTTCTGAACAGAACCGTCATATGTTCAGTTCTGTTCCACTGTTCCGACCAGCAAAAGACAGTTCTGAACCGGTTATAACCCCCCCCCCCCCCAAAAAAAAGTATTGGTTTATATCGTTCCTTTTTAAACCTTTGAAATAAATCACAAATAACATTTAGCTGGACATTAAATGACTTCAGGATAGAGCAGCTTCCTGTGGAGCAAGAAAACCATGGACAGACCAGTGTAGTGTACGAGATGACACTGGGCATGTTGTTGTTATCTGAATTAGGCCGAGGGGGGAGCGGCTTCTGTTGAAGGCCTTCTGCTTCTGTGAAGGCCTTCTGCTTCTGTGAAGGCCTTCTGCTTCTGTGAAGGCCTCTCGTACAAGACAGCACAGCGTAAAATAGAAAGTGACATTTTTCCTGAAGAATTGTGTGCTTGATTCAGCTGTCCAGACGCATGTTATTCAGAGGTCAACAAACTGACATCATAAAGCAAACATTCCCAGAAGTTATTTTCCCACCATAGTAGAACTACAATGTATTTAAATAACAGTGTAATCTGATCCCAGGCCTGGATTCAACCCGTATTTAAATAACAGTGTAATCTGATCCCAGGCCTGGGATTCAACCCGTATTTAAATAACAGTGTAATCTGATCCCAGGCCTGGGATTCAACCCGTATTTAAATAACAGTGTAATCTGATCCCAGGCCTGGATTCAACCCGTATTTAAATAACAGTGTAATCTGATCCCAGGCCTGGATTCAGAAGGAGAGTGGATGGAGAGGGGGAGAGGAGGAGAGTGGATGGAGGGGGAGGGAGGAGGAGAGTGGATGGAGGGGGAGGGAGGAGGAGAGTGGATATAGAGGGAGAGAGGAGGAGAGTGGATGGAGAGGGAGAGAGGAGGAGAGTGGATGGAGAGGGAGAGAGGAGGAGAGTGGATGGAGAGGGAGAGAGGAGGAGAGTGAATGGAGAGGGAGAGAGGAGGAGAGTGGATGGAGAGGAGGAGAGTGGATGGAGAGGGGGAGAGGAGGAGAGTGGATGGAGGGGGAGGGAGGAGAGTGGATGGAGGAGACGGAGAGTGGATGGAGAGGGGGAGAGGAGGAGAGTGGATGGAGAGGGAGGGAGGAGAGTGGATGGAGAGGGAGAGAGGAGGAGAGTGGATGGAGAGGGAGAGAGGAGGAGAGTGGAGGGAGAGAGGAGGAGAGTGGATGGAGAGGGAGAGAGGAGGAGAGTGGATGGAGAGGGAGGAAGGAGAGTGGATGGAGAGGGAGAGAGGAGGAGAGTGGATGGAGAGGGAGAGAGGAGAGTGGATGGAGAGGGAGAGAGGAGAAGAGTGGATAGAGAGGGAGAGAGGAGGAGAGTGGATGGAGAGGGAGAGAGGAGGAGAGTGGATGGAGAGGGAGAGAGGAGGAGAGTGGATGGAGAGGGAGAGAAGAGGACAGTGGATGGAGAGGGAGGGAGGAGAGTGGATGGAGAGGGAGAGAGGAGGAGAGTGGATGGAGAGGGAGAGTAGACGGAGAGTGGATGAAGAGGGAGAGAGGAGGAGAGTGGAACGAGAGGGAGAGAAGAGGAGAGTGGATGGAGAGGGAGAGAGGAGGAGAGTGGATAGAGAGGGAGAGAGGAGAGTGGATGGAGAGGGAGAGAGGAGAGTGGATGGAGAGGGAGAGAAGAGGAGAGTGGATGGAGAGGGAGAGAGGAGGAGAGTGGATATAGAGGGAGAGAGGAGAGTGGATATAGAGGGAGAGAGGAGAGTGGATGGAGAGGGAGAGAGGAGAGTGGATGGCGAGGGAGAGAGGAGGAGAGTGGATGGAGAGGGAGAGAAGAGGAGAGTGGATGGAGAGGGAGAGAGGAGAGTGGATGGAGAGGGAGAGAGGAGAGTGGATGGAGGGAGGAGAATGAGAGTGGATGGAGAGGGAGAGAGGGAGGAGAGTGGATGGATGGAGGAGAGGGAGAGTGGCTTGTGTACCGAGGAAGCAAAAAAAAGAGAGCATGAGAGAGTGGGAGAATGGGAGTGAGCGAAAGCAAGCAAGCCAGGGAGGGAGGGAGGGAGGGAGGGTGGGAAGGGGGAAAGATGAGCTCATTGCAGTCACTGGGTTGGTGACTGAAGGAGGGAGGGAGGAGGATGGGGGGGAGAGGATAGAGGGGAGAGGATAGAGGGAGAGGAGGAGGAGAGGAGGCAGAGGTTTAGCTACTTCTGTCTGAGAATCGATAGCTAGAATGGCTCCAGCACACAGAACTGTAGACAGGGCTAGCATCTCCCTTTGCATCTCTAACCAAATACAAATAGGAATGAACATTTCTCCTTTAGCATCTTAAGCTAACTGAATATGATTTTCAAAATGAGCCGTTAGCATTTCCAATGTAAATCGATAGAGGACTTAGCATTTAGTCAATGACATCATCGGGTGTCACTATGCTACCGTGCTAGCTTACACATTTTGTAGGGAGCCGGCACAGACACTCCTCTCTCTCTCTCTCTCTCTCTCGCTCTTTTTTTTCTCTCTCTCTCTCTCTCTCTCTCTCTCTCTCTCTCTCTCGCTCTTTTTCTCTCTCTCGCTCTCTCTCTCTCACTCTTTTTCTCTCTCTCGCTCTCTCTCTCTCTGACTCGCTCTCTCTCCTTCACAGACGCTCTATCCCTCTCATCCCCACCCACACCCAAGGATTCTCCCTCTCCCTCCCTCTCTCTCTCTCTCTCTCTCTCTCTCTCTCTCTGTCGATATCTGTCCTGTTAGGAGAAGAAGGGATGCTTGTTTCTTGATTCCTCTGTTTAAAAGGACTCTTTTTGATACTGTTGACTTGAAACCGTCTGCGTGCTGGTTACTTTGCCCTACCTGTGGAGGATCCCGGTAGTCAGCCAGCCTCTGGAGCGTGTGTAGCCCCAGCAGCAGCCACCATGCTGGGCTTGGATGTGTGTGAGTTTGGGGGTCAGGTTCTGGAGCTTCTCTGGCTAACCATGTGTTACCAAGGTAACAACACTGCCTTTTATGCTGTTTTACCTGTGTGTGTGTGTGTGTGTGTGTGTGTGTGTGTGTGTGTGTGTGTGTGTCTTTCTGTCTAGTCTGTACAGTGTAGATTATCTTCTGTGTGTGTGTATATATATATATGATCAGTCTCTAGGTGGTTGGAGATGGTTTTATGTTTGATATGATAAGACAAGCCAAAGGTGGTTCATATTGTATTGGTCCTGTGTGTGTTGTGGTGTGTGTTGTGGTGTGTGTGTGTGTTGTGGTGTGGTGTGTGTGTGTGTTGTGGTGTCTGTTGTAATTTCATGTCTCAGGACTTGTTGTATCAGGGCTTTTCTGTTCACGCACTCCTGGTTGTCTGCCAATTGGGCGTGTGTGTGTGTGTGTGTGTGTGTGTGTCAGCTGAATGATGTCACCACATCTACCCCCCCCCCCCCCTGTCAAAAGTGATGGATGAGATTGTGTGTGAGTGTGGGGGGGACGGGGGAAGACACATGTTACACTGAGTGAATCAATTAGACGGCATGTTCTCCCCAAGGTGTTGGTGTAGACGCGTTTGTTCCTTCTGTGTTGGTGTGTAGATGTGTTTGTTCCTTCTGTGTTGGTGTGTAGATGCGTTTGTTCCTTCTGTGTTGGTGTGTAGATGCGTTTGTTCCGTCTGTGTTGGTGTGTAGATGCGTGAGCTGGTTCATGTGTTGGTGTAGATGCGTTTGTTCCTTCTGTGTTGGTGTGTAGATGTGTTTGTTCCTTCTGTGTTGGTGTGTAGATGCGTTTGTTCCGTCTGTGTTGGTGTGTAGATGCGTGAGCTGGTTCATGTGTTGGTGTAGATGCGTTTGTTCCTTCTGTGTTGGTGTGTAGATGTGTTTGTTCCTTCTGTGTTGGTGTGTAGATGCGTTTGTTCCGTCTGTGTTGGTGTGTAGATGCGTGAGCTGGTTCGTGTGTTGGTGTAGATGCGTGAGCTGGTTCGTGTGTTGGTGTAGATGCGTGAGTTGGTTCTGTGTGTTGGTGTAGATGCGTGAGTTGGTTCTGTGTGTTGGTGTAGATGCGTGAGTTGGTTCTGTGTGTGTGTACTACCCCCAGTTGCCTTCTGAGTGTATCCAGTAAAATGCATTGGCCCATGTAACAGTCTCATGAAGGGAAATGAGAGAGACAGAGACAGACAGAGAGAGAGACAGAGAGACAGAGACAGAGAGAGAGACAGAGAGACAGAGACAGAGACAGAGACAGAGACAGAGAGACAGAGACAGAGAGACAGAGACAGAGAGACAGAGACAGAGAGACAGAGAGACAGAGACAGAGAGAGAGACAGAGAGAGAGACAGAGAGAGAGACAGAGACTAATATCCTCCCTACGACATACAGTAGTAGTACAACCAACCTATTACTGTGTGTGTGTGTTTGTGTGTGAGAATGTCAGTGTGTGTTTGTGAGCACCTGCCTGTGTGTGTGAGTATCAGTGTTTGTACCTGAGGGGACTCCTAGTAATAAAGGGGAGACCCCCCCCCCCTCCTCCTCTGTTTGAGGCCGTCATTGTAAATAAGAATTTGTTCTTCATCAACCCTTCGCTAAGCCCCGCCCCAGAACCAATCGCAACATTCTAATGGACAGCAACTGTCGTCGACCCTTCGCTAAGCCCCGCCCCAGAACCAATCGCAACATTCTAATGGACAGCAACTGTCGTCGACCCTTCGCTAAGCCCCGCCCCAGAACCAATCGCAACATTCTAATGGACAACAACTGACGTCGACCCTTCGCTAAGCCCCGCCCCAGAACCAATCGCAACATTCTAATGGACAGCAACTGCCGTCGACCCTTCGCTAAGCCCCGCCCCAGAACCAATCGCAACATTCTAATGGACAGCAACTGCCGTCGACCCTTCGCTAAGCCCCGCCCCAGAACCAATCGCAACATTCTAATGGACAGCAACTGTCGTCGACCCTTCGCTAAGCCCCGCCCCAGAACTAATCGCAACATTCCAATGGACAGCAACTGCCGTCGACCCTTCGCTAAGCCCCGCCCCAGAACCAATCACAACAATCCAATGGACAGCAACTGCCGTCGACCCTTCGCTAAGCCCCGCCCCAGAACCAATCGCAACATTCTAATGGACAGCAACTGCCGTCGACCCTTCGCTAAGCCCCGCCCCAGAACCAATCGCAACATTCCAATGGACAGCAACTGCCGTCGACCCTTCGCTAAGCCCCGCCCCAGAACCAATCACAACATTCCAATGGACAACAACTGCCGTCGACCCTTCGCTAAGCCCCGCCCCAGAACAAATCACAACATTCCAATGGACAACAACTGCCGTCGACCCTTCGCTAAGCCCCGCCCCAGAACCAATCACAACAGTTCAGTTGAATGCATTCAGTTGTACAGCTGACTAGGTCTCCCCCTCTTTCCCTTTCCAACAGCCTTCTGATTAGCAAGAGGTTGTCTGTGTTTCATTTCATTGTGTATGAGAAACATTGTTCAATTTCATTGGAAGGGGATTTTCGCCAGTGGTTGAATGAGGAATTTGGCTTCCCGGGAAAATGTTGTCTGTGGTCTAAACAGCGAATGTGCAAATGAACTTGCCTGGTTAAATACAGGTTGAAAAATAAATAATCCCCAGCTGCAGGCTGTTGGTTTTTACTGTAATTCAGTAGAGAGCCATGATGCCCAGTCCTGACTGTTGGTTTTTACTGTAATTCAGTAGAGAGCCATGATTCCCAGTCCTGACTGTTGGTTTTTACTGTAATTCAGTAGAGAGCCATGATGCCCAGTCCTGACTGTTGGTTTTTACTGTAATTCAGTAGAGAGCCATGATGCCCAGTCCTGACTGTTGGTTTTTACTGTAATTCAGTAGAGAGCCATGATTCCCAGTCCTGACTGTTGGTTTTTACTGTAATTCAGTAGAGAACCATGATGCCCAGTCCTGACTGTTGGTTTGTACTGTAATTCAGTAGAGAGCCATGATGCCCAGTCCTGACTGTTGGTTTTTACTGTAATTCAGTAGAGAGCCATGATGCCCAGCCCTGACTGTTGGTTTTTACTGTAATTCAGTAGAGAGCCATGATTCCCAGTCCTGACTGTTGGTTTTTACTGTAATTCAGTAGAGAGCCATGATTCCCAGTCCTCACTCAAATGTTTATGCGAAGCTCCAATGACGTCAGTACTTGATTCCCACCACAGTGTGAATCTGACAAAGCTACTCTCTCCCCGCTGACCAGTTATGGTATTACCCCAAAACTACTCCCTCCCCGCTGACCAGTTATGGTATTACCCCAAAACTACTCTCTCCCCGCTGACCAGTTATGGTATTACCCCAAAACTACTCTCTCCCCGCTGACCATACATGGTATTACCCCAAAACTACTCTCTCCCCGCTGACCAGTTATGGTATTACCCCAAAACTACTCCCTCCCCGCTGACCAGTTATGGTATTACCCCAAAACTACTCCCTCCCCGCTGACCAGTTATGGTATTACCCCAAAACTACTCTCTCCCCGCTGACCAGTTATGGTATTACCCCAAAACTACTCCCTCCCCGCTGACCAGTTATGGTATTACCCCAAAACTACTCTCTCCCCGCTGACCAGTTATGGTATTACCCCAAAACTACTCTCTCCCCGCTGACCAGTTATGGTATTACCCCAAAACTACTCCCTCCCCGCTGACCATACATGGTATTACCCCAAAACTACTCTCTCCCCGCTGACCAGTTATGGTATTACCCCAAAACTACTCCCTCCCCGCTGACCATACATGGTATTACCCCAAAACTACTCTCTCCCCGCTGACCAGTTATGGTATTACCCCAAAACTACTCCCTCCCCGCTGACCAGTTATGGTATTACCCCAAAACTACTCCCTCCCCGCTGACCAGTTATGGTATTACCCCAAAACTACTCTCTCCCCGCTGACCAGTTATGGTATTACCCCAAAACTACTCTCTCCCCGCTGACCAGTTATGGTATTACCCCAAAACTACTCCCTCCCCGCTGACCAGTTATGGTATTACCCCAAAACTACTCTCTCCCTGCTGACCATACATGGTATTACCCCAAAACTACTCTCTCCCCGCTGACCAGTTATGGTATTACCCCAAAACTACTCCCTCTCCGCTGACCAGTTATGGTATTACCCCAAAACTACTCTCTCCCCGCTGACCAGTTATGGTATTACCCCAAAACTACTCTCTCCCCGCTGACCAGTTATGGTATTACCCCAAAACTACTCCCTCCCCGCTGACCAGTTATGGTATTACCCCAAAACTACTCTCTCCCCGCTGACCAGTTATGGTATTACCCCAAAACTACTCCCTCCCCGCTGACCAGTTATGGTGTTACCCCAAAACTACTCCCTCCCCGCTGACCAGTTATGGTATTACCCCAAAACTACTCTCTCCCCGCTGACCAGTTATGGTATTACCCCAAAACTACTCTCTCCCCGCTGACCAGTTATGGTATTACCCCAAAACTACTCCCTCCCCGCTGACCAGTTATGGTATTACCCCAAAACTACTCTCTCCCCGCTGACCAGTTATGGTATTACCCCAAAACTACTCTCTCCCCGCTGACCATACATGGTATTACCCCAAAACTACTCCCTCCCCGCTGACCAGTTATGGTATTACCCCAAAACTACTCTCTCCCCGCTGACCAGTTATGGTATTACCCCAAAACTACTCCCTCCCCGCTGACCAGTTATGGTATTACCCCAAAACTACTCCCTCCCCGCTGACCAGTTATGGTATTACCCCAAAACTACTCTCTCCCCGCTGACCAGTTATGGTATTACCCCAAAACTACTCTCTCCCCGCTGACCAGTTATGGTATTACCCCAAAACTACTCCCTCCCCGCTGACCAGTTATGGTATTACCCCAAAACTACTCTCTCCCTGCTGACCATACATGGTATTACCCCAAAACTACTCTCTCCCCACTGACCAGTTATGGTATTACCCCAAAACTACTCCCTCCCCGCTGACCAGTTATGGTATTACCCCAAAACTACTCTCTCCCCGCTGACCAGTTATGGTATTACCCCAAAACTACTCTCTCCCCGCTGACCAGTTATGGTATTACCCCAAAACTACTCTCTCCCCGCTGACCAGTTATGGTATTACCCCAAAACTACTCCCTCCCCGCTGACCAGTTATGGTATTACCCCAAAACTACTCTCTCCCCGCTGACCAGTTATGGTATTACCCCAAAACTACTCCCTCCCCGCTGACCAGTTATGGTATTACCCCAAAACTACTCTCTCCCCGCTGACCAGTTATGGTATTACCCCAAAACTACTCCCTCCCCGCTGACCAGTTATGGTATTACCCCAAAACTACTCTCTCCCCGCTGACCAGTTATGGTATTACCCCAAAACTACTCCCTCCCCGCTGACCAGTTATGGTGTTACCCCAAAACTACTCCCTCCCCGCTGACCAGTTATGGTATTACCCCAAAACTACTCTCTCCCCGCTGACCAGTTATGGTATTACCCCAAAACTACTCTCTCCCCGCTGACCAGTTATGGTATTACCCCAAAACTACTCCCTCCCCGCTGACCAGTTATGGTATTACCCCAAAACTACTCTCTCCCCGCTGACCAGTTATGGTATTACCCCAAAACTACTCTCTCCCCGCTGACCATACATGGTATTACCCCAAAACTACTCCCTCCCCGCTGACCAGTTATGGTATTACCCCAAAACTACTCTCTCCCCGCTGACCAGTTATGGTATTACCCCAAAACTACTCTCTCCCCGCTGACCAGTTATGGTATTACCCCAAAACTACTCCCTCCCCGCTGACCAGTTATGGTATTACCCCAAAACTACTCTCTCCCCGCTGACCAGTTATGGTATTACCCCAAAACTACTCTCTCCCCGCTGACCATACATGGTATTACCCCAAAACTACTCCCTCCCCGCTGACCAGTTATGGTATTACCCCAAAACTACTCTCTCCCCGCTGACCATACATGGTATTACCCCAAAACTACTCTCCCCACTCTGACCATACATGGTATTACCCCAAAACTACTCCCCCCCCCCCCTTTGACCATACATGGTATTACCCCAAAACTACTCCCCCCCCCCCCCCCCTTTGACCATACATGGTATTACCACAAAGTGTTCTCAGTTGGACTGTTACAGTATAGTGACTCAGTTAGTGACTCAGTTACAGTGACTCAGTTACAGTATAGTGACTTAGTTACAGTGACTCAGTTACAGTGACTCAGTTATAGTGACTTGTCTGGATTCAGTCAATTGGACTCAGTCGGTTGGACTCAGTTTAGGTCAGTTGGACTCAGTTTAGGTCAGTTGGATTCAGTCAGTTGGACTTAGTTTAGGTCAGTTGGACTCAGTCGGTTGGACTCAATTTATGTCAGTTGGATTCAGTCAGTTGGACTCAGTTTAGGACAGTTGGGCTCAGTTTAGGACAGTTGGACTCAGTCGGTTGGACTCAGTTTAGGACAGTTGGACTCAGTTGGTTGGACTCAGTTTAGGACAGTTGGACTCAGTTTAGGACAGTTGGACTCAGTCAGTTGGACTCAGTCAGTTGGACTCAGTCAGTTGGACTCAGTTTAGGACAGTTGGACTCAGTTTAGGACAGTTGGACTCAGTCAGTTGGACTCAGTCAGGTGGACTCAGTTTAGGACAGTTGGACTCAGTCAATTGGACTCAGTCAGTTGGATTCAGTCAGTTGGACTCAGTTTAGGTCAGTTGGACTCAGTCAGTTGGACTCAGTTTAGGTCAGTTGGACTCAGTCAGTTGGACTCAGTCAGGTGGACTCAGTTTAGGACAGTTGGACTCAGTCAGTTGGACTCAGTTTAGGTCAGTTGGACTCAGTTTAGGACAGTTGGACTCAGTCAGTTGGACTCAGTTTAGGTCAGTTGGACTCAGTCAGTTGGACTCAGTTTAGGTCAGTTGGACTCAGTTTAGGACAGTTGGACTCAGTCGGTTGGACTCAGTTTAGGACAGTTGGACTCAGTCGGTTGGACTCAGTCAGTTGGATTCAATCAGTTGGACTCAGTTTAGGTCAGTTGGACTCAGTCAGTTGGACTCAGTTTAGGTCAGTTGGACTCAGTCAGTTGGACTCAGTTTAGGACAGTTGGACTCAGTCGGTTGGACTCAGTTTAGGACAGTTGGACTCAGTCGGTTGGACTCAGTCAGTTGGATTCAATCAGTTGGACTCAGTTTAGGTCAGTTGGACTCAGTCAGTTGGACTCAGTTTAGGTCAGTTGGACTCAGTCAGTTGGACTCAGTTTAGGTCAGTTGGACTCAGTCAGTTGGACTCAGTTTAGGACAGTTGTTATAATAACATAATGTATGCTATTTTTCCAAAGCGACTTATGTGTGTATACATTTCTCATACCTCAGCAGAAATCGAACCCACAATATATATATGTTTTAAATCCATGTTTTGTTTTTATTTTATTGAATATTAAAACAGACAATCTACTTCCTGCCACTCAGCATCTACATTACATCCAGTCTAACAGACTCCCATCCAGAGAGACCCACAGGAGCAGCCCGGGTCAAGCACCCCGCCCAAGAGCACATTGACAGATCTCCCACCAAGTTGAATCGGGGATTCTAATTAGAGACCTCTCAACCACCGGCCCAAGCTCCCAACCGCCAGGCCACCAAACCATCCAAGGTCCCCGCACAGTTCCCCCCTGAGAGCTGCCCCTCAACCCACAGTCTTTAGTGTTAAAAGCTCCATGCTCTGCCAGCTGAGCCATACAGGACCACTGTTGGACTCCGTTGGACTCAGGTGGACTCAGTTGTAGTCAGTTGGACTCAGTTGTAGTTAGTTGTAGTCAGTTGGACTCAGTTGTAGTCAGTTGGACTCAGTTGTAGTCAGTTGGACTCAGTCAGTTGGACTCAGTCAGTTGGACTCAGTTTAGGACAGTTGGACTCAGTTTAGGACAGTTGGACTCAGTCAGTTGGACTCAGTCAGGTGGACTCAGTTTAGGACAGTTGGACTCAGTCAATTGGACTCAGTCAGTTGGATTCAGTCAGTTGGACTCAGTTTAGGTCAGTTGGACTCAGTCAGTTGGACTCAGTTTAGGTCAGTTGGACTCAGTCAGTTGGACTCAGTTTAGGTCAGTTGGACTCAGTTTAGGACAGTTGGACTCAGTCAGTTGGACTCAGTTTAGGTCAGTTGGACTCAGTCAGTTGGACTCAGTTTAGGTCAGTTGGACTCAGTTTAGGACAGTTGGACTCAGTCGGTTGGACTCAGTTTAGGACAGTTGGACTCAGTCGGTTGGACTCAGTCAGTTGGATTCAATCAGTTGGACTCAGTTTAGGTCAGTTGGACTCAGTCAGTTGGACTCAGTTTAGGTCAGTTGGACTCAGTCAGTTGGACTCAGTTTAGGACAGTTGGACTCAGTCGGTTGGACTCAGTTTAGGACAGTTGGACTCAGTCGGTTGGACTCAGTCAGTTGGATTCAATCAGTTGGACTCAGTTTAGGTCAGTTGGACTCAGTCAGTTGGACTCAGTTTAGGTCAGTTGGACTCAGTCAGTTGGACTCAGTTTAGGTCAGTTGGACTCAGTCAGTTGGACTCAGTTTAGGACAGTTGTTATAATAACATAATGTATGCTATTTTTCCAAAGCGACTTATGTGTGTATACATTTCTCATACCTCAGCAGAAATCGAACCCACAATATATATATGTTTTAAATCCATGTTTTGTTTTTATTTTATTGAATATTAAAACAGACAATCTACTTCCTGCCACTCAGCATCTACATTACATCCAGTCTAACAGACTCCCATCCAGAGAGACCCACAGGAGCAGCCCGGGTCAAGCACCCCGCCCAAGAGCACATTGACAGATCTCCCACCAAGTTGAATCGGGGATTCTAATTAGAGACCTCTCAACCACCGGCCCAAGCTCCCAACCGCCAGGCCACCAAACCATCCAAGGTCCCCGCACAGTTCCCCCCTGAGAGCTGCCCCTCAACCCACAGTCTTTAGTGTTAAAAGCTCCATGCTCTGCCAGCTGAGCCATACAGGACCACTGTTGGACTCCGTTGGACTCAGGTGGACTCAGTTGTAGTCAGTTGGACTCAGTTGTAGTTAGTTGTAGTCAGTTGGACTCAGTTGTAGTCAGTTGGACTCAGTTGTAGTCAGTTGGACTCAGTTGTAGTCAGTTGGACTCAGTTGTAGTTAGTTGTAGTCAGTTGTAGTCAGTAGGACTCAGTCAGTAAGACTTGGTTGTAGTCAGTTGGATTCATTTGTAGTCAGTAGGACTCAGTCAGTAAGACTTGGTTGTAGTCAGTAGGACTCATTTGTAGTCAG
Source organism: Oncorhynchus mykiss (assembly GCF_013265735.2). Taxonomy (NCBI): domain Eukaryota; kingdom Metazoa; phylum Chordata; class Actinopteri; order Salmoniformes; family Salmonidae; genus Oncorhynchus; species Oncorhynchus mykiss. The sequence continues at coordinate 100,787,493 of NC_048576.1, forward strand.
TAGGACTCAGTCAGTAAGACTTGGTTGTAGTCAGTAGGACTCAGTCAGTAAGACTTGGTTGTAGTCAGTTGGACTCAGTTGTAGTCAGTAGGACTCAGTCAGTAAGACTTGGTTGTAGTCAGTTGGACTCAGTTGTAGTCAGTAGGACTCAGTCAGTAAGACTTGGTTGTAGTCAGTAAGACTCAGTCAGTAAGACTTGGTTGTCATCAGTAGGACTCAGTCAGTAAGACTTGGTTTTAGTTAGTAGGACTCAGTCAGATGGACTCAGTCAGTTGATATAATAACATAATGTCAGTCAGTTGATATAATAACATAATGTTAGTCAGTTGATATAATAACATAATGTCAGTCAGTTGATATAATAACATAATGTCAGTCAGTTGATATAATAACATAATGTCAGTCAGTTGATATAATAACATAATGTCAGTCAGTTGATATAATAACATAATGTCAGTCAGTTGATATAATAACATAATGTTAGTTCAGTCAGATGGACTCAGTCAGATGGACTCAACATAATTTATGCTGTTTATCCAAAGCGACTTACAGTGATGTGTGTATACATTTCTCATACAGTGACCTCAGCAGAAATCGAACCCACAATATATATATATATATATATGTTTTAAATCCATGTTTTGTTTTTATTTGATTGAATATTAAAACAGACAATCTACTTCCTGCCGCTCAGCATCTACATTACATCCAGTCTAACAGACTCCCATCCAGAGAGACCCACAGGAGCAGCCCGGGTCAAGCACCCCACCCAAGAGCACATTGACAGATCTCCCACCAAGTTGAATCGGGGATTCTAATTAGCGACCTCTCAACCACTGGCCCAAAGCTCCCAACCGCCAGGCCACCAAACCATCCAAGGTCCCCCCCACAGTTCCCCCCTGAGAGCTGCCCCTCAACCCACAGTCTTTAGTGTTGAAAGCTCCATGCTCTGCCAGCTGAGCCATACAGGACCACTGTTGGACTCTGTTGGACTCAGTTGTAGTCATTTGGACTCAGTTGGACTCAGTTGTAGTCAGTTGTAGTCAGTTGGACTCAGTTGTAGTCAGTTGGACTCAGTTGTAGTTAGTTGTAGTCAGTTGAACTCAGTTGTAGTCAGTTGGACTCAGTTGTAGTTAGTTGGACTCATTTGCAGTCAGTTGGACTCAGTTGGACTCAGTTGTAGTCAGTTGTAGTCAGTTGGACTCAGTTGAAGTCAGTTGGACTCAGTTGAAGTCAGTTGAAGTCAGTTGGACTTGGTCAGTTGGATTCATTTGTAGTCAGTAGGACTCAGTTGTAGTCAGTAGGACTCAGTCAGTAAGACTTGGTTATAGTCAGTTGGACTTGGTTGTAGTCAGTAGGACTCAGTCAGTAAGACTTGGTTGTAGTTAGTTGGATTCATTTGTAGTCAGTAGGACTCAGTTGTAGTCAGTAGGACTCAGTCAGTAAGACTTGGTTATAGTCAGTTGGACTCATTTGTAGTCAGTAGGACTCAGTCAGTAAGACTTGGTTGTAGTCAGTAGGACTCAGTCAGTAAGACTTGGTTGTAGTCAGTAGGACTCATTTGTAGTCAGTAGGACTCATTTTGTAGCCAGTAGGACTCATTTGTAGTCAGTAGGACTCAGTCAGTAAGACTTGGTTGTCGACAGTTGGACTCAGTTGTAGTCAGTGTCAGCTGTAGGTTGTTTTAGTAATGTTCCACTGTTGATCCTCTTCTACTTCCTCATATTGTGTCGTGTCATGAGGCTTGAGCCATGATGTTTATTGGACAGGATAGAGATACAGAAATAGGAAGTAGATCAGAGTCTGACCGCTCCAGCACCCCAGGGGCTGTTCTGTTTTTTTAAAGGACTGAGTCAAATAACCATTTTCACTTATTCTGTGTACCGACTTGAGTTAGTGGATACTTCCTCAAGGGAAACCATTGAAATCAGATACCGGGTGATTCATAGAGGTAATATAGTCATTGTTTATCTTCATGGTATGGACATTATCAGTATGGTGATGTCATGTTATTTAAATTTGTTTTTTTAAGTGGTTGCCATGGAGACTGAGAGAGAAAGAAAGGCAGCTTCTTCGACCCTGGTTGTCATGGAGACGCTGTAAATAACAGACACTCGGGAGAGAACACACACACACACATCTATCCTCCACGGGTAGTTGACCCCATCTAGACAGGTGGAAGGCATTATGTCATCCTGTAGTGTGTGTGTGTGTGTGTGTGTGTGTGTGTGTGTGTGTGCGTGCACGTGTGTGTTTTCAGAGCTGCTCTGTTCTAGATAATTAACCATACAAACAACTCTGTATCCCACCACAAGCTGTTAAACATGATAACCCCTTACAGTACTCTGTTCACTGTAAGTAACCTGTAGTAACAACAGGGTGATCAAATGAAGATCCTACACCTGTAGCAACAACAGGGAGATCAAATGAAGATCCTACATCTGTAACCTGTAGTAACAACAGGGTGATCAAATGTAGATCCTACATCTGTAACCTGTAGTAACAACAGGGTGATCAAATGCAGATCCTACATCTGTAACCTGTAGCAACAACAGGGTGATCAAATGAAGATCCTACATCTGTAACCTGTAGTAACAACAGGGAGATCAAATGAAGATCCTACATCTGTAACCTGTAGCAACAACAGGGTGATCAAATGAAGATCCTACATCTGTAACCTGTAGCAACAACAGGGAGATCAAATGAAGATCCTACATCTGTAACCTGTAGCAACAACAGTGAGATCAAATGAAGATCCTACATCTGTAACCTGTAGCAACAACAGGGAGATCAAATTAAGATCCTACATCTGTAACCTGTAATAACAACAGGGAGATCAAATGAAGATCCTACATCTGTAGCAACAACAGGGAGATCAAATGAAGATCCTACATCTGTAACCTGTAGTAACAACAGGGTGATCAAATGAAGATCCTACATCTGTAACCTGTAGTAACAACAGGGTGATCAAATGAAGATCCTATATCTGTAACCTGTAGTAACAACAGGGTGATCAAATGAAGATCCTACACCTGTAACCTGTAGCAACAACAGGGAGATCAAATGAAGATCCTACATCTGTAGCAACAACAGGGTGATCAAATGAAGATCCTACATCTGTAGCAACAACAGGGAGATCAAATGAAGCTCCTACATCTGTAGCAACAACAGGGAGATCAAATGAAGATCCTAGAGAGAGAGAAAGAGAGAGAGCGAGAGAGAGAGAAAGACAGAGAGAGTGTGAGAGAGAGAGAGATGGACATTGAGAGAAAGAGAGTGAGAGAGAGAGAGAGAGAGAGAGAGAGAGATGGACAGAGAGTGAGAGAGCGAGAGAGAGAGAGAGATGGACAGAGAGAGAAAGACAGAGAGAGAGTGAGAGAGAGAGAGATGCAGGGTCTCTGATTGTGTTGATACCCTGTGTTCCCATGCAGGTTTGATGGCGGATAAGGAGGAGAAGCCTGTGGGAGAGGAGGACGACGAGACAGACCTGAACTACACTCCACCAGCCCAGAAGAGCCTGCAGGAGATACAGGAACTAGACAAGGATGATGAGAGTCTCAGGAAATACAAACAGACTCTACTAGGAGCTGGACCAGTGGTGGCAGGTCAGTGTGTTACTGTGGTCAGTGTGTTACTGTGGTCAGTGTGTGTTACTGTGTATTACTGTGGTCAGTGTGTGTTACTGTGGTCAGTGTGTTACTGTGGTCAGTGTGTTACTGTGGTCAGTGTGTGTTACTGTGTTCAGTGTGTGTTACTGTGGTCAGTGTGTGTTACTGTGGTCAGTGTGTGTTACTGTGTTCAGTGTGTGTTACTGTGGTCAGTGTGTTACTGTGGTCAGTGTGTTACTGTGGTCAGTGTGTTACTGTGTTACTGTGGTCAGTGTGTTACTGTGGTCAGTGTGTTACTGTGGTCAGTGTGTTACTGTGTTACTGTGGTCAGTGTGTGTTACTGTGTTACTGTGGTCAGTGTGTTACTGTGGTCAGTGTGTTACTGTGTTACTGTGGTCAGTGTGTGTTACTGTGTTACTGTGGTCAGTGTGTTACTGTGGTCAGTGTGTTACTGTGTTACTGTGGTCAGTGTGTGTTACTGTGTTACTGTGGTCAGTGTGTGTTACTGTGGTCAGTGTGTGTTACTGTGGTCAGTGTGTGTTACTGTGGTCAGTGTGTTACTGTGGTCAGTGTGGTCAGTGTGTTACTGTGGTCAGTGTGTTACTGTGGTCAGTGTCTTACTGTGGTCAGTGTGTTACTGTGGCCAGTGTGTTACTGTGGCCAGTGTGTTACTGTGTAAGACACACTGGCCACAGTAAGAGACCACAGTAATGTTGGTACTGGGCCCTGCATCAGAGACCACAGTAATGTTGGTACTGGGCCCTGCATCAAAGACCACAGTAATGTTGGTACTGGGCCCTGCATCAGAGACCACAGTAATGTTGGTACTGGGCCCTGCATCAGAGACCACAGTAATGTTGGTACTGGGCCCTGCATCAGAGACCACAGTAATGTTGGTACTGGGCCCTGCATCAGAGACCACAGTAATGTTGGTACTGGGCCCTGCATCAGAGACCACAGTAATGTTGGTACTGGACCCTGCATTAGAGACCACAGTAATGTTGGTACTGGGCCCTGCATCAGAGACCACAGTAATGTTGGTACTGGGCCCTGCATCAGAGACCACAGTAATGTTGGTACTGGGCCCTGCATCAGAGACCACAGTAATGTCGGTACTGGACCCTGCATCAGAGACCACAGTATCATCCTGGTATCTAGTTGATTCATCCTGGTATCTAGTTGATACATCCTGGTATCTAGTTGATTCATCCTGGTATCTAGTTGATTCATCCTGGTATCTAGTTGATTCATCCTGGTATCTGGTGTTACTGCTGCTTTAATAATAGCTATAACTCAATATTATCAACAAGAACACACACACACACACACACACACACACACACACACACACACACACACACACACACACACACACCCTCTCTGAACCCTCTCTGTGTGTGTTTTTTCAGACCTGACCATTCCCAATGTCCAGGTCACCAGACTGACCCTGATGTGTGACCAAGCACCTGGTCCCATCACCATGGACCTCTCAGGTAAATACCACTCCTTTATCCCTGGTCCCATCACCATGGACCTCTCAGGTAAATACCACTCCTTTATCCCTGGTCCCATCACCATGGACCTCTCAGGTAAATACCACTCCTTTATCCCTGGTCCCATCACCATGGACCTCTCAGGTAAATACCACTCCTTTATCCCTGGTCCCATCACCATGGACCTCTCAGGTAAATAACACTCCTTTATCCCTGGTCCCATCACCATGGACCTCTCAGGTAAATACCACTCCTTTACCCCTGGTCCCATCACCATGGACCTCTCAGGTCAATACCACTCCTTTATCCCTGGTCCCATCACCATGGACCTCTCAGGTAAATACCACTCCTTTATCCCTGGTCCCATCACCATGGACCTCTCAGGTAAATACCACTCCTTTATCCCTGGTCCCATCACCATGGACCTCTCAGGTAAATACCACTCCTTTATCCCTGGTCCCATCACCATGGACCTCTCAGGTAAATACCACTCCTTTATCCCTGGTCCCATCACCATGGACCTCTCAGGTAAATACCACTCCTTTATCCCTGGTCCCATCACCATGGACCTCTCAGGTAAATACCACTCCTTTATCCCTGGTCCCATCACCATGGACCTCTCAGGTAAATACCACTCCTTTATCCCTATCCATCCTTTTCTCTATCATATCTCACCACTATCTCTCTATCCCTCTCCTGCCCTCACTATCTCACCATCCTCCATCCTTCTCCTGCCCTCACTATCTCACCATCCTCCATCCCTCTCCTGCCCTCACTATCTCACCATCCTCCATCCTTCTCCTGCCCTCACTATCTCACCATCCTCCATCCCTCTCCTGCCCTCACTATCTCACCATCCTCCATCCCTCTCCTGCCCTCACTATGTCACCATCCTCCATCCCTCTCCTGTGTAGTGGGATGAGGCTCCAATATGAATGAATTCAGTGTAATGGGATGAGGCTCCAATATGAGTGAATTCAGTGTAGTGGGATGAGGCTCCAATATGAATGAATTCAGTGTAATGGGATGAGGTTCCAATATGAATGAATTCAGTGGTGGGATGAGGCTCCAATATGAATGAATTCAGTGTAGTGGGATGAGGCTCCAATATGAATGAATTCAGTGGTGGGATGAGGCTCCAATATGAATGAATTCAGTGTAGTCGGATGAGGCTCCAATATGAATGAATTCAGTGGTGGGATGAGGCTCCAATATGAATGGATTCAGTGTAGTGGGATGAGGCTCCAATATGAATGAATTCAGTGCAGTGGGATGAGGCTATGTATGGTTTTGCTCCATTGTTATTCTGGGATGGAGAAGAAGACCAGGCGCTGGATCCTGTTCTAGGGGACTGTGTGTGTATCTGTCTCCCTGTCTCTTTGTGTGTGTGTGTGTGTGTGTGTGTGTGTGTGTGTCAGGGGACAGCTCAGCATGATAATGTAGGTTTAACGCCCCATCCTGCAGAGCCATGATGATGTCATCCTCCCACAGAGCAGGGAACTGTGGAGGACCATCCATCTGTGTGTGGTGTCTGGTGTATGATGTGTGGTGTGTGTCTGGTGTGTGTGGTGTCTGGTGTGTGTGGTGTCTGGTGTATGATGTGTCTGGTGTGTGGTGTGTGTCTGGTGTGTGTGGTGTCTGGTGTATGATGTGTCTGGTGTGTGTGTATGTGTGTTTGATAGTGTTTGTGTGTGTGTTCTCATGTGGACGACTAGTGTGGGTGGGTGATTGTGTGGGTGGGTGATTGTAAGGTTGGGTGGGTGGGTGATTGTAAGGGTGGGTGGGTGATTTGTAAGGGTGGGTGGGTGGGTGATTGTAAGGGTGGGTGGGTGATTGTAAGGGTGGGTGGGTGATTGTAAGGGTGGGTGGGTGATTTGTAAGGGTGGGTGGGTGGGTATTGTAAGGGTGGGTCGGTGATTGTAAGGGTGGGTGGGTGGGTGATTTGTAAGGGTGGGTGGGTGGGTGATTTGTAAGGGTGGGTGGGTGGGTATTGTAAGGGTGGGTGGGTGATTGTACGGGTGGGTGTGTGGGTGGGTGTGGAGGGGCTTCCCTTGAATGAGACGATATCTAAGTATACACCACTATCTTCTATTTCACAAAGGACAACCAACACACACACACACACACACACACACACACACACACACACATACAAACAAACTGAGACTGAGACAAATGGGAAAGGTCACCTGGTTGCTAGGTGATAGAACCATCCGAGAGAGAGAGAGAAACAGAGATAGAGGCAGAGAGAGAGAGAGATGCAGAGAGATAGAGAGAGGTACACAGAGATAGAGAGAGAGAGGTACACAGAGCTAGAGGCAGAGAGAGAGAGACCGAGAGAGCAGCGTCTGTGACTGTTCCCTACAACATGTATAAGCTAGCACAGTAGCATAGAGAGACCGAGAGAGCAGCGTCTGTGACTGTTCCCTACAACATGTATAAGCTAGCACAGTAGCATAGAGAGACCGAGAGAGCAGCGTCTGTGACTGTTCCCTACAACATGTATAAGCTAGCACAGTAGCATAGAGAGACCGAGAGAGCAGCGTCTGTGACTGTTCCCTACAACATGTATAAGCTAGCACAGTAGCATAGAGAGACCGAGAGAGCAGCGTCTGTGACTGTTCCCTACAACATGTATAAGCTAGCACAGTAGCATAGAGAGACTGATGATGCCATGTAGATACTTCATAGAGTTGGCTTAACTAACGTTGGACCAGAGCTAGCCCTTCATCATGACATCATTACATTATACAGTACATAATGCCGCCTAGAGTTTGAGAGCGAGACTAGAGCTAGCCCTTCATCATTACATTATACAGTACGTAATGCCCCCTAGAGTTTGAGAGCGAGACCAGAGCTAGCCCTTCATCATTACATTATACAGTACGTAATGCCGCCTAGAGTTTGAGAGAGAGACCAGAGCTAGCCCTTCATCATGACATTATACAGTACGTAATGCCGCCTAGAGTTTGAGAGCGAGACCAGAGCTAGCCCTTCATCATGACATTATACAGTACGTAATGCCGCCTAGAGTTTGAGAGCGAGACCAGAGCTAGCCCTTCATCATTACATTATACAGTACGTAATGCCGCCTAGAGTTTGAGAGCGAGACCAGAGCTAGCCCTTCATGATTACATTATACAGTACGTAATGCCGCCTAGAGTTTGAGAGCGAGACCAGAGCTAGCCCTTCATCATTACATTATACAGTACGTAATGCCGCCTAGAGTTTGAGAGCGAGACCAGAGCTAGCCCTTCATCATGACATTATACAGTACGTAATGCCGCCTAGAGTTTGAGAGCGAGACCAGAGCTAGCCCTTCATCATTACATTATACAGTACGTAATGCCGCCTAGAGTTTAAGAGCGAGACCAGAGCTAGCCCTTCATCATTACATTATACAGTACGTAATGCCGCCTCGAGTTTGAGAGCGAGACCAGAGCTAGCCCTTCATCATTACATTATACAGTACGTAATGCCGCCTCGAGTTTGAGAGCGAGACCAGAGCTAGCCCTTCATCATTACATTATACAGTACGTAATGCCGCCTCGAGTTTGAGAGCGAGACCAGAGCTAGCCCTTCATCATTACATTATACAGTACGTAATGCCGCCTAGAGTTTGAGAGCGAGACCAGAGCTAGCCCTTCATCATTACATTATACAGTACGTAATGCCGCCTCGAGTTTGAGAGCGAGACCAGAGCTAGCCCTTCATCATTACATTATACAGTACGTAATGCCGCCTAGAGTTTGAGAGCGAGACCAGAGCTAGCCCTTCATCATTACATTATACAGTACGTAATGCCGCCTAGAGTTTGAGAGCGAGACCAGAGCTAGCCCTTCATCATGACATTATACAGTACGTAATGCCGCCTAGAGTTTGAGAGCGAGACCAGAGCTAGCCCTTCATCATTACATTATACAGTACGTAATGCCGCCTAGAGTTTGAGAGCGAGACCAGAGCTAGCCCTTCATCATGACATTATACAGTACGTAATGCCGCCTAGAGTTTGAGAGCGAGACCAGAGCTAGCCCTTCATCATTACATTATACAGTACGTAATGCCGCCTAGAGTTTGAGAGCGAGACCAGAGCTAGCTAACAAGCTTGTGAGCAGAGCGGCACCAACATTTTAATTAAAACACGTTTTTGTAGTTTAAAAAAAACAAATGTGTAATGTGACAACGATAGTTTTCTTAATTAGCATTGAACAAGTTAATCCTAATTCTTCTCTAATTAAAAATCTCTCCTTAATTTCTGAATCACGCTTGTAACGTCAGTAGTTACAGTAGACTAAGCTTCAGGAGGGCAGAGGGACGGGGAGGGGCAGCTAGCCTACACAGAAGATGTTCAGCTGGAATGCAGGCAGACACTGGAATACCTTTCTGAGTGACAGAGGGTTTGAAAAAATGTACGGAACTTCAAATAATTAACTGTTATTAACTGTTTCCCATGCTTTTAAAATAAATGTTTCTGTTCCGGAACGGTAGAGTTAAATTTTGTTCTCGGTTCTGGTTCTGTTCCTCAATTTTTTTTTCTTTGTTTTTCAGTTCCGTTCACTGAAACGGTTCCAACCCCTGATTCTTACATCCTGTAGGTATTTTTCTTGTCCAAGTCGGATATGGCAGTGTGAAGTGCAACGGCGATTACGTGTTCCGTGGATCTGTTGGGGCGGTATGTGAGTTGTAGTGTGTCTAGGTTGTCAGGGGAAGGTGGAGGTGGAGGTGATCCTTAACTAGCCTCTCAAAGCACTTCATGATGACAGAAGAGAGTGCTGCGGGGCGATAGTCATTTAGTTCAGTTACCTTAGCTTACTTGGGTACAGGAACAATGGTGGACATCTTGAAGCATCGATTGAAAGGCCTTTGATGCCTCTTGTACATGACAGTACACCATAAAATAGAAAGTGTAACTTTCCTGAAGAATTGTGTGCTTTGCTTCAAGTCAAATTTTATTTGTCACGTGTCGATTACAACAGGTGTCGTAGGCCTTACCGTGAAATGCTTACTTACAAGCCCTTAACCAACATGTGGAGTTTAAAAAAAAGTAAGTAACAAAAAATATTTCGTAAAATAATTAATAAAAAAATACAATAACAAAACTAATATAATTAAAAGTAACACAATAAAATAACAATAATATATATATATCAGGAATCAAGGTAAGACCCAGATGTAGACCGTGTCGAAGTAACAATATTTATTACAGCAACAGGGGCAAAGGTACAGGACGGCAGGCAGGCTCAGGGTAAGGTACAGGATGGCAGGCTCAGGGTCAGGTACAGGGCGGCAGGCAGGCTCAGGGTAAGGTACAGGACGGCAGGGTCAGGTACAGGACGGCAGGCAGGCTCAGGGTAAGGTACAGGACGGCAGGCTCAGGGTAAGGTACAGGACGGCAGGCTCAGGGTCAGGTACAGGACGGCAGGCTCAGGGTAAGGTACAGGACGGCAGGCTCAGGGTCAGGTACAGGACGGCAGGCAGGCTCAGGGTAAGGTACAGGACGGCAGGCTCAGGGTAAGGTACAGGACGGCAGGCTCAGGGTCAGGTACAGGATGGCAGGCTCAGGGTAAGGTACAGGACGGCAGGCTCAGGTTCATGGTACAGAACGGCAGGCAGGCCCAGGGTAAGGTACAGGACGGCAGGCTCAGGGTAAGGTACAGGACGGCAGGCTCAGGGTAAGGTACAGGACGGCAGGCTCAGGGTCAGGTACAGGACGGCAGGCTCAGGGTAAGGTACAAGATGGCAGGCAGGCTCAGGGTAAGGTACAGGACGGCAGGCAGGCTCAGGGTAAGGTACAGGACGGCAGGCAGGCTCAGGATAAGGTACAGGACGGCAGGCAGGTTCAGGGTAAGGTACAGGACGGCAGGCAGGGTCAGGTACAGGACGGCAGGCTCAGGGTAAAGTACAGGACGGCAGGCAGGCTCAGGTTAAGGTACAGGACGGCAGGCAGGCTCAGGGTAAGGTACAGGATGGCAGGCAGTCTCAGGGTAAGGTACAGGATGGCAGGCAGGCTCAGGGTAAGGTACAGGATGGCAGGCAGGCTCAGGGTAAGGTACAGGACGGCAGGCAGGCTCAGGGGCAGGCAGAGTGGTCAAACAAGACGAAATGGCAACAGACAAACAGAGAACACAGGTATAAATACACCGGGGATAATGGGGAAGATAGGCGACACCTGGAGGGGGGTGGAGACAATTACAAGACAGGTGAAACAGATCAGGGTGTGACAATAGATAATAAACAGGGATGTTCACATCAGCAAACCGCTCGCCCACACGACGGAGCTACCACCATGCTCCTCCTTCATCTTTACAAGTAGAGAGAGGGGGTGGGAGCTACCACCATGCTCCTCATTACAAGTAGAGAGAGGGGGGTTGGAGCTACCACCATGCTCCTCATTACTAGTAGAGAGAGGGGGGGTGGAGCTACCACCATGCTCCTCATTACTAGTAGAGAGAGGGGGGTGGAGCTACCACCATGCTCCTCCTTACTAGTAGAGAGAGGGGGGTGGAGCTACCACCATGCTCCTCCTTCATCTTTACTAGTAGAGAGAGGGGAGTGGAGCTACCACCATGCTCCTCCTTCATCTTTACTAGTAGACAGAGGGGGGTGGAGCTACCACCATGCTCCTCCTTCATCTTTACTAGTAGAGAGAGGGGGGTGGAGCTACCACCATTCTCCTCCTTCATCTTTACTAGTAGAGAGAGGGGGTGGAGCTACCACCATGCTCCTCCTTAATCTTTACTAGTAGAGAGAGGGGGTGGAGCTACCATCATGCTCCTCCTTCATCTTTACTAGTAGACAGAGGGGGGGTGGAGCTACCACCATGCTCCTCCTTCATCTTTACTAGTAGAGAGAGGGGGTGGAGCTACCATCATGCTCCTCCTTCATCTTTACTAGTAGACAGAGGGGGGGTGGAGCTACCACCATGCTCCTCCTTCATCTTTACTAGTAGAGAGAGGGGGTGGAGCTACCTCCGTCCCTCCTCTACGCTGTTCCCTCCTCCATTCTCTCTACAACCTATTCTATATAGTGTCAAAGGATTTTCTGATGGAAATGAGAGAGAGGGAAACTAAGGGGTAGGGATGGAGAGGGAGGGTGAGAGAGACAGAGAGGGTGAGAGAGACAGAGAGGGTGAGAGAGAGAGAGAGAGAGGGAAACTAAGGGGTAGGGATGGAGAGAGAGGGAGGTTGAGAGAGAGAGAGGGAAACTAAGGGGTAGGGATGGAGAGGGAGGGTGAGGGTGAGAGAGAGAGAGAGACAGAGAGGGTGAGAGAGAGGGAGGGAGGTTGAGAGAAACAGGGTGAGAGAGAGCGAGAGACAGAGAGGGAAAAGAGATGCCTGATATACCCGCGTGTGATGTGCTGGTTCTCTCTGTCTGGGAGAGAGGGAAAGAGGGAGAGAGGGAAAGAGGGAGGGAGGGAGAGAGGGAAAGAGGGAGAGAGGGAGGCTGAGCGAGAGGGAGGGTGAGCGAGAGAAACACTCTCCAGGGAACCAATGTCTGATCCTGTCTTCAGAGAGGGAGGAAGGGAGAGAGTGTAATGGTTGTCTGATGTGACTTTGATGTTAACTGGTAATACCAGGAGTTACTGTTAAACTAGGTCTAGGGAGGGGGCAGGGCTGTGTGTGTGTGTGTGTGTGTGTGTGTGTGTGTGTGTGTGTGTGTGTGTGTGTGTGTGTGTGTGTGTGTGTGTGTGTGTGTGTGTGTGTGTGTGTGTGTGTGTGTGTGTGTGTGTGTGTGTGTGTGTGTCCACCACAACACATCAGTGCTGTCCTTTCCCTTTCATCTCTACTGCTTCCTCCGTTCCTCTGTTCTCTACATCTCTCTCCATGTATCTATCCTCTCCTTCCGTCTGTTCTCTACATCTCTCTCCATGTATCTATCCTCTCCTTCCGTCTGTTCTCTACATCTCTCTCCATGTATCTATCCTCTCCTTCCCTCTGTTCTCTACATCTCTCTCCATGTATCTATCCTCTCCTTCCGTCTGTTCTCTACATCTCTCTCCATGTATCTATCCTCTCCTTCCCTCTGTTCTCTACATCTCTCTCCATGTATCTATCCTCTCCTTCCCTCTGTTCTCTACATCTCTCTCCATGTATCTATCCTCTCCTTCCCTCTGTTCTCTACATCTCTCTCCATGTATCTATCCTCTCCTTCCGTCTGTTCTCTACATCTCTCTCCATGTATCTATCCTCTCCTTCCGTCTGTTCTCTACATCTCTCTCCAGGTATCTATCCTCTCCTTCCGTCTGTTCTCTACATCTCTCTCCTTTTATCTCTACTGCCTCCTTCTTCCCTCTGTTCTCTACATCTCTCTCCTTTTATCTCTACTGCCTCCTTCTTCCCTCTGTTCTCTACATCTCTCTCCTTTTATCTCTACTGCCTCCTTCTTCCCTCTGTTCTCTACATCTCTCTCCATGTATCTCTCCTCTTCTTCCCCCTTCCCCTGTCCTCCTCCTCCTCCTCTTCTTCCTCCTTCCCCTGTCCTCCTCCTCCTCCTCTTCATCCCCCTCCTCCCGTGTATCCCTCCATGATAAGGCTTTTACAGCAGGGTAAAGTGTATCCCTCCATGATAAGGCTTTTACAGCAGGGTAAAGTGTAGAGTTTAAATGTATTAAACACCCATTATCTGTGATCAGAGGGTTCTAGAGTGGGTTCTGGTCAAATGTAGTGCCTATGTAGGGAATAGGGTGCCATTTGGCCCTGGTGAAAAGTAGTGCACTATGTAGGGAATAGGGTGCCATTGGGCCCTGGTCTAAAGTAGTGCACTATGTAGGGAATAGGGTACCATAGGGCCCTGGTCTAAAGTAGTGCACTATATAGGGAATAGTGTGCCATTTGGGACTTATATTTAATCTATAAACCCCAGACACAGAGAACAGTCAGAGACCAGACACAGAGAACAGTCAGAGACCAGGCACAGAGAACAGTCAGAGACACAGAGAACAGTCAGAGACACAGAGAACAGTCAGAGACACAGAGAACAGTCAGAGACACAGAGAACAGTCAGAGACCAGACACAGAGAACAGAGACCAGACACAGAGAACAGTCAGAGACCAGACACAGAGAACAGTCAGAGACCAGACACAGAGAACAGTCAGAGACACAGAGAACAGTCAGAGACCAGGCACAGAGAACAGTCAGAGACCAGGCACAGAGAACAGTCAGAGACACAGAGAACAGTCAGAGACCAGACACAGAGAACAGTCAGAGACCAGACACAGAGAACAGTCAGACACAGAGAACAGTCAGAGACCAGACACAGAGAACAGTCAGAGACCAGACACAGAGAACAGTCAGAGACCAGACACTGAGAACAGTCAGACACAGAGAACAGTCAGAGACCAGACACAGAGAACAGTCAGAGACCAGACACAGAGAACAGTCAGAGACCAGACACTGAGAACAGTCAGAGACCAGACACAGAGAACAGTCAGAGACACAGAGAACAGTCAGAGACCAGACACAGAGAACATATGGATATCATCAGCAGTTTGGTTGTTGTGTTTGAATATTGAAGTGATAACCTCATCTGTTGACCTCACGTTGTCATGGTGTTGACCTGCAGGTGACCCGGAGGCTCTGAAGAAGAAGAGTTTCACCATGAAGGAAGGAGTGGACTACAGAGTGAAGATACACTTTAAGGTGAGAACATCTGTCACGACTCAGCATTTGACCTAGATGCAGATACAGGAGTCGGATGGTTCGGGTCTCAGAATATTTATTATAACATAGGGACAGTTTAAATGGCAGGTCGAGGGCAGGCAGAGGTTCGTAAGTCCAAGACAGAGTCAATCAGGGACAGAACGGCAGGCAGAGGTTCGTAAGTCCAAGACAGAGTCAATCAGGGCCAGAACGGCAGGCAGAGGTTCGTAAGTCCAAGACAGAGTCAATCAGGGACAGAACGGCAGGCAGAGGTTCGTAAGTCCAAGACAGAGTCAATCAGGGCCAGAACGGCAGGCAGAGGTTCGTAAGTCCAAGACAGAGTCAATCAGGGACAGAACGGCAGGCAGAGGTTCGTAAGTCCAAGACAGAGTCAATCAGGGACAGAACGGCAGGCAGGCTCAGGGCCAGAACGGCAGGCAGGCTCAGGGCCGGGACAGGCAGAAAGGTTGGAACCGGGAAGACTAGAAAACTAGAACTTGAACAGGAGAAACAGGAAACACGCTGATAAGACCTGACAAAACAAGACGAACTGGCAACAGACAACCAGAAAACCAGGTATAAATACACTGGGGATAATGGAGTGAAATAGGAGACACCTGGTGGGTTGGGGGGATAAGCACAAGACTGGTGAAACAGATCAGGGATCAATCTCCTCTTCACCTTTCTGTTCTGCTGTTTGGTTCTGTTCTGCTCTGTTTGGTTCTGTTCTTCTCTGCTCTGTTTGGTTCTGTTCTTCTCTGCTCTGTTTGGTTCTGTTCTTCTCTGCTCTGTTTGGTTCTGTTCTTCTCTGCTCTGTTTGGTTCTGTTATGTTCTGCTCTCTTCTCTTCTCTTTTTATTTTTTATTTATTTCACCTTTATTTAACCAGGTAGGCTAGTTGAGAACACCTTTATTTAACCAGGTAGGCCAGTTGAGAACACCTTTATTTAACCAGGTAGGCCAGTTGAGAGCACCTTTATTTAACCAGGTAGGCCAGTTGAGAACAAGTTCTCATTTACAACTGCGACTTGGTCAAGATAAAGCATAGCAGTGTGACATAAACGAGGAGGCAAAATAATTACAATTTAGCAAATGAACACTGGAGTGATAGATGTGCAGATGATGATGTGCAAGTAGAAATACTGGGATGCAAAAGAGGAAGTAGATAAATAACAATATGGGGATGAGGTAGTTGGGTGTGCTATTTACAGATGGGCTGTGTACAGGTGCAGTGATCGGTAAGCTGCTCTGACAGCTTATGCGTAAAGTTAGAGAGGGAGATATAAGTCTCCAGCTTCAGTGATTTTTGCAATTCCTTCCAGTCATTGGCAGCAGAGACCTGGAAGGAAAGGCACCAAAGGAGGTGTTGACTTTGGGGATGACCAGTGGGGCTTTGGTGACCAAACGGATGGCACTGTGATAGACTACACCCAGTTTGCTGAGTAGGGTGTTGGAGGCTATTTTGTAAATGACATCGTCGAAGTCAAGGATCGATAGGATAGTCAGTTTTACGAGGGTATGAGGAGACGCATACAAAGCTCTCCCTCGCCCTCCATTTGGCAAACTTGACCATAATTCTATCCTTCTGATTCCTGCTTACAATCAAAAATTGAAGCAGGAAGCAGCAGTGACTAGATCAATAAAAAAGTGGTCAGATGAAGCAGTTGCTAAGCTACTGGACTGTTATGCTATCACAGACTGGAATATGTTCCAGGATTCCTCTGATGGCATTGAGAAGTACACCACATCAGACATTGGCTTCATCAATAAGTGCATCGATGACGTCGTCCCCACAGTGACCGTATGTACATACCCCAACCAGAAGCCATGGATTACAGGCAACATCCGCACTGAGTTAAAGGCGAAAGCTCGTGCTTTCAAGAAGCAGGACTAACCCGGAAGCTATGGATTACAGGCAACATCCGCACTGAGTTAAAGGCGAAAGCTGGCGCTTTCAAGAAGCAGGACTAACCCGGAAGCTATGGATTACAGGCAACATCCGCACTGAGTTAAAGGCGAAAGCTGGCGCTTTCAAGAAGCAGGACTAACCCGGAAGCTATGGATTACAGGCAACATCCGCACTGAGTTAAAGGCGAAAGCTGGCGCTTTCAAGAAGCAGGACTAACCCGGAAGCTATGGATTACAGGCAACATCCGCACTGAGTTAAAGGCGAAAGCTGGCGCTTTCAAGAAGCAGGACTAACCCGGAAGCTATGGATTACAGGCAACATCCGCACTGAGTTAAAGGCGAAAGCTGGCGCTTTCAAGAAGCAGGACTAACCCGGAAGCTATGGATTACAGGCAACATCCACACTGAGTTAAAGGCGAAAGCTGGCGCTTTCAAGAAGCAGGACTAACCCGGAAGCTATGGATTACAGGCAACATCCGCACTGAGTTAAAGGCGAAAGCTGGCGCTTTCAAGAAGCAGGACTAACCCGGAAGCTATGGATTACAGGCAACATCCGCACTGAGTTAAAGGCGAAAGCTGGCGCTTTCAAGAAGCAGGACTAACCCGGAAGCTATGGATTACAGGCAACATCCGCACTGAGTTAAAGGCGAAAGCTGGCGCTTTCAAGAAGCAGGACTAACCCGGAAGCTATGGATTACAGGCAACATCCGCACTGAGTTAAAGGCGAAAGCTGGCGCTTTCAAGAAGCAGGACTAACCCGGAAGCTATGGATTACAGGCAACATCCGCACTGAGTTAAAGGCGAAAGCTGGCGCTTTCAAGAAGCAGGACTAACCCGGAAGCTATGGATTACAGGCAACATCCGCACTGAGTTAAAGGCGAAAGCTGGCGCTTTCAAGAAGCAGGACTCTAACCCGGAAGCTATGGATTACAGGCAACATCCGCACTGAGTTAAAGGCGGAAAGCTGGCGCTTTCAAGAAGCAGGACTCTAACCCGGAAGTTTATAATATATCCCACAAAGCCCTCTGACGAACCATCAAACAGGCAACGCTTCAATACAGGACTGAGATCGAGTCGTACTACACCGGTTCTGACGCTCGTCGGATGTGGCAGAGCCTGCAAACCATTACAGACTACAAAGGGGAAGCACAGCTGAGAACTGCCCAGTGACACGAGCCTACCTACCAGATGAGCTAAACTACTTCTATGCTCGCTTCGAGGCAAATAACACTGAAAAATATGCATGAGAGCACCAGCTGTTCTGGAAGACTGTGTGATCAAGCTCTCCTCAGCCGATGTGAGGTAAGACCTTTAAACAGGTCAACATTCGCAAGGCCGCAGGGCCAGACGGATTACCAGGACGTGTACTGCGAGCATGTGCTGACCAACTGGCAGGTGTCTTCACTGACATTTTCAACTTGTCCCTGACTTAGTCTGTAATACCAACATGTTTTAAGCAGACCACCATAGTCCCTGTTCCCAAGAACACTAAGGTAACCTGCCTAAATGACTACCGACCCGTAGCACTCACATCTGCAGCCATGGAGTGCTTTAAAAGGCTGGTCATGGCTCACATCAACACCATTATCCCAGAAACCCTAGACCCACTCCACTTTGCATACCCGCCCTAACAGATCTACAGATGATGCAATCTCTATTGCACTCCACACTGCCCTTTCCCACCTGGACAAAAGGAACACCAATGAAAATGCTATTCATTGACTACAGCTCAGTGTTCAACACCATAGTGCCCCCAAAGCTCATCAATAAGCTAAGGACCCTTGGACTAAACACCTCCCTTTGCAACTGGATCCTGGACTTCCTGACGGGCCACCCCCAGGTGATGAGGGTAGGTAACAACACATCTGCCATGCTGATCCTCACCACAGGGGCCCCTCAGGGGTGTGTGCTCAGTCCCCTAATGTACTCCCTGTTCACTCATGACTGCACAGCCAGGCACGACTCCAATACATCATCAAGTTTTCCGATGGCAAAACAGTGGTAGGCCTGATCACCGACAACGACGAGACAGCCTAAAAGGGAGGTCAGAGACCTGGCCGTGTGGTGCCAGGACAACAACCTCTTCCTCAATGTGATCAAGACAAAGGAGATGATTGTGGACTACAGGACAACGAGGACCGAGCACGCCCCCATTCTCATCGATGGGGCTGTAGTGGAGCAAGTCAAGAGCTTCAAGTTCCTTGGTGTCCACGTCACCAGCAAACTAACATAGTCCAAGCATGCCAAGACAGTCCTGAAGAGGGCACGACAAAACCTATTCCCCCTCAAGAGACTGAAAAAAATTGGCATGGGTCCTCAGATCCTCAAAAGGTTCTACACCTGCACCATCGAGAGCATCCTAACTGTTTGTATCACCGCCTGGTATGGAATTCTGCTCGGCCTCCGACCGCAAGGCACTACAGAGGGTAGTGCGAACGGCCCAGTACATCACTTGGGTCAAGCTTCCTGCCATCCAGGACCTCTATACCAGGCGGTGTCAGGCTACGGCATGTCTGCTCGTCTATAAAGGTACAAAAGGGCTTTTTAAATGCCAACAGGAAACCTTCTCTGGAGATGGTTTAGAAGCACCATTGAACAGGCAGCGGGACTGACTTCCATCACTAGGCCACCAAAACAACTGTTAGGGATTTTTTGCCTCAAATGGCACCCTATTCCATATATAGTGCACTACTTTAGACCAGGGCCTATAGGGCTAAGGGCACTACTTTAGACCAGGGCCTATAGGCCTGAGGGCACTACTTTAGACCAGGACCTATAGGACTAAGGGCACTACTTTAGACCAGGGCCTATAGGGTTAAGGGCACTACTTTAGACCACTACTTTAGACCGGGACCTATAGGGCTGAGGGCGCTACTTTAGACCAGGGTCTATAGGACTAAGGGCACTACTTTAGACCAGGACCTATAGGGCTGAGGGCACTACTTTAGACCGGGACCTATAGGACTAAGGGCACTACTTTAGACCAGGACCTATAGGACTAAGGGCACTACTTTAGACCAGGACCTATAGGGCTGAGGGCACTACTTTAGACCAGGACCTATAGGGCTGAGGGCACTACTTCAGACCAGGGCCTATAGGACTAAGAGCACTACTTTAGACCCGGGTCTATAGGACTAAGGGCACTACTTTAGACCAGGACCTATAGGGCTGAGGGCGCTACTTTAGACCAGGGCCTATAGGACTAAGGGCACTACTTTAGACCAGGGTCTATAGGGCTAAGGGCCCTGGTCAAACATTGTGCACTGAATAGGGAGTAGGGTGTCATGTAAAGTTGCCTCTTGATGAGACTTCATATACGATAACTCTCCTCTCCTTTCCTTTCCTTTCCCTCCTCTCCTCTCCTCTCCTCTCCTCTCCTCTCCTCTCCCCTCCTCCAATCTCTCCTCTCCTCTCCCCTCCTCCAATCTCTCCTCTCCTCTCATCTCCTCTCCTCCAATCTCTCCTCTCCCCTCCTCTAATCTCTCCTCTCCTCCAATCTCTCCTCTCCCCTCCTCTAATCTCTCCCCTCCTCCAATCTCTCCTCTCCCCTCCTCTAATCTCTCCCCTCCTCCAATCTCTCCTCTCCCCTCCTCTCCTCTCCTCTCCCCTCCTCCAATCTCTCCTCTCCTCTCCTCTCCTCTCCTCTCCTCTCCTCTCCTCTCCTCTCCTCTCCTCTCCTCTCCTCTCCTCTCCTCTCCTCTCCAATCTCCTCTCCTCTCCTCTCCTCTCCTCTCCTCTCCTCTTCTCTCCCCTCCTCCTCTCATCTCCTCCATATAAGTTCATACTGTGTTTAAATGCATTTCAGATTTCCAGTCCCAATGAATTTACTTTGTTTATTTATTGCTCCTGATAACTCCCCTCCCCTCCCCTCCCTTCCCCTCCGTTCCTCCTCTCCTCTCCCCTTCCCTCCCCTCCCCTCCTCTCCTCTCCAGGTTAACAGGGATATTGTGTCTGGGCTGAAGTACGTCCATCTGACCTACAGGAAAGGAATCAGAGGTAAGGAGGACCCCATTTTGTGCCGAGCTGTGGATACGCTGTGCTGTTTAGGCCCGTAGATCGTGTCAGTTTCTGATACATACACCTAAACCCTGGCTAGCAAGGGTGCAACTGAGCTGCCATTTTATGTGTTGTCATCGACACAAGACATCACAGTTTCCACACGTACACCTAATTCCGGGTTAACAGCGATGCAACTGAGCCGCCATTTTGTGTGTTGTCCATCGACACAAGATGTCAGTTTCCCCCACATTCACCTAAACCTGACTACCAACGGTTCAACTGAGCCACCATTTGGTATGTTGTCACTGACATAAATTGTCACAGTTTCCCCCACATTCACCTAAAACCTGGCTAGCAAGTGTGCAACTGAGCGTCCATTTTGTGTCGTGCAGTGGACAAGGCGATGTACATGGTGGGCAGCTACGGGCCGCGGGTGGAGGAGCACGAGTTCATGACCCCGGTGGAGGAGGCGCCCAAAGGCATGATTGTCAGAGGCAGCTACCACATCAAGTCCCACTTCACTGACGACGACAAGACCGACCACCTCTCATGGGAGTGGAACCTGGGGATCAAGAAGGACTGGGACGAATAGAGAGGAGCCTCATTTCTCTCTCCCTC
Source organism: Oncorhynchus mykiss (assembly GCF_013265735.2). Taxonomy (NCBI): domain Eukaryota; kingdom Metazoa; phylum Chordata; class Actinopteri; order Salmoniformes; family Salmonidae; genus Oncorhynchus; species Oncorhynchus mykiss. The sequence goes on from NC_048576.1 coordinate 100,808,757, forward strand.
CTTCCCTCTCCCTGTGTCTCCACCTCTCCCTTTCCCCTTCCTTCCTTCCTTCCTTCCTTCCTTCCTTCCTTCCTTCCTTCCTTCCTTCCTTCCTTCCTTCCTTCTTACCCCTTCTCTCTCCCGTCTCCCCCACTTTCATCCCTCCTTCCTCCATCAAGAAGGACTGGGATGGATAGAGACCTCATCCTTCCCTCCATGCTTCCCTCTCCCTGTGTCTCCCCTCTCCCTCCTTCTCTCCCTCTTCATTTAGAAGGACTGGGATGGATAGAGACCCCATCCTTCTCTCCATGCTTCCCTCTCCCTGTGTCTCCCCTCTCCCTCTTCATTTAGAAGGACTGGGATGGATAGAGACCCCATCCTTCTCTCCATGCTTCCCTCTCCCTGTGTCTCCCCTCTCCCTCTTCATTTAGAAGGACTGGGATGGATAGAGACCCCATCCTTCTCTCCATGCTTCCCTCTCCCTGTGTCTCCCCTCTCCCTCTTCATTTAGAAGGACTGGGATGGATAGAGACCTCATCCTTCTCTCCCTCTTCATTTAGAAGGACTGTCTCTCCCTCTTTCTTCCTCCCCCCTCCTCTCCCCCCTCCCTCCAAGGCCCACCTGTATAATAGTAAAAGACAGAGGCCGGTATGAAAGGTGTAAACAGGAAGTTAGGTTAGGCACGGTCTAGAACGGGACAGAGAGGATGTTGTCATAAACCAAACCAGTATCACATCATAGTAGACAACCGAACATCGTGGGCTACAACCCAAAATGGCCCCCTATTCCCTATATAGTGCACTACACGCAGGGCTCTGGTTAAAAGTAGTGCACTATGTAGGGAATAGGGGGCCATTTTGGGAGGCAGGGGGTGTGAGCTGTAGGTGGAGATCCACTTGTCTATTTGTGATGTAATCTGATGCTCTCTACTACAGTGTGTTAACTGAAGGGGATCAAATGTAGTTAAACCCGTGGGACTCACTCATACAGTGAAGTTGGAGTATGGATATGTATTTACACCCCATAGTGGGAGAGGCACATTCTAGAAGGTTATTCTAAAGTGTTCTATTCAGAAAATTGCCAGTTCAACAAGGTTTCAAGGAGCAGCCCTTTGTAATGTTAGTTATCAGTTAGAATGTTTGACAACAGTGTGTCTCATACTCCTCAAGAAGTTACCATCTTCTAAGTCCTACATCTAGAATGACCATCTTCTAAGTTCTAGTTCTAGAATGACCATCTTCTAAGTCCTATATCTAGAATGACCATCTTCTAAGTCCTACATCTAGAATGACCATCTTCTAAGTTCTAGTTCTAGAATGACCATCTTCTAAGTTCTAGTTCTAGAATGACCATATTCTAAGTTCTAGTTCTAGAATGACCATCTTCTAAATTCTAGTTCTAGAATGACCATCTTCTAAGTTCTACATCTAGAATGACCATCTTCTAAGTTCTACATCTATAATTACCATCTTCTAAGTCCTACGTCTAGAATGACCATCTTCTAAGTTATAGTTATAGAAATATCATCTTCTAAGTTCTACATCTAGAATGACCATCTTCTAAGTCCTACATCTAGAATTACCATCTTCTAAGTGCTACATCTAGAATGACCATCTTCTAAGTTCTACATCTAGAATTACTATCTTCTAAGTTCTACATCTAGAATGACCATCTTCTAAGTTCTACATCTAGAATGACCATCTTCTAAGTCCTACATCTAGAATGACCATCTTCTAAGTTATAGTTCTAGAATGACCATCTTCTAAGTCCTACATCTAGAATGACCATCTTCTAAGTCCTACATCTAGAATGACCATCTTCTAAGTTCTACATCTAGAATGACCATCTTCTAAGTTATAGTTCTAGAATGACCATCTTCTAAGTCCTACATCTAGAATGACCATCTTCTAAGTTCTACATCTAGAATGACTATCTTCTAAGTTATAGTTCTAGAATGACCATCTTCTAAGTCCTACATCTAGAATCTAATTTCTGTTACTGTGTCTTTCAGTTGCCTTCTGTCTCTGTTATACTTGACACACCTGAGCTGTTATTGGATTCATGTAAAACAACATGGTTTCACGCTGTCTGGAGGAGTTTTACCATGGTAACATATCAACAGACAACTGTTGTTTTCTCAGGTTTGCCCTTATAGTTGCTCTATTTTTTCAATGCTGCTTGAATGTCATTTCCCCAATGTCTGCCTCTTTGCCTATTGAGAGAGTTGCTCTTTAAAAGATAACGCCATTCACCATGTATCAACCATCTCCCATTAAACATCATGTAAACATCCTGAGGAAGCCTGTTGTCTGGCTATGATGAAGAAAATGTGATTGTGATGTGTACAATATGCTCTGTAGTAGTCGCTACAGAATACAGCCCAACAGAAGTAGCCTACACAGTGTCTTTACCTCTCTGTTAGGTAGTGACCCTGAGACATATCTATACAGTACAGTAGAGGGTCAACTGGGTTGGAGGTTCCTTAATGGGCGCCACTGTTAGCACCCAAAGTATCATGACATGATTATTCCAGTCAGAATGTAAATTAGAATGTTACGATGGTGATTGGTTAGCCTGGGTATATCAGTATGCTTGGACCATCATGTCACTCCTAGCTACTTCCTGGCATCCAAACATGACAATGAATGGAATGGTGGCACAACACTGATCTGGGAGCAGCAGGTTAGACACTGATCTGGGAGCAGCAGGTTAGACACTGATCTGGGAGCAGCAGGTTAGACACTGATCTGTGAGCAGCAGGTTAGCGTTTGGTACCAACACAGAGGTTAGACACTGATCTGGGAGCAGCAGGTTAGACACTGATCTGGGAGCAGCAGGTTAGACACTGATCTGGGAGCAGCAGGTTAGACACTGATCTGGGAGCAGTAGGTTAGACACTGATCTGGGAGCAGTAGGTTAGACACTGATCTGGGAGCTGCAGGTTAGACACTGATCTGGGAGCAGCAGGTTAGCGTTTGGTGCCAGTGGTTAGTTTGCTGAAGTGTAGTGTATATCTGTTGCTCGGGGTCACTGTCCCCCTTTAACACCAAGCATGAGGCCTAAAGGCAGCGATGGACTCGGGTAACGAACTAATGAAACAGAAGAGAACTCCGTTCTATCTACGACGTGACCCGTTTTGTCCTGTCATGGAAACTCAGTGGATGAAGTCTTCGAGATTTGATCGATGCTGCCCCCCCCCCCCCCCCCCAAAAAAAACGTCAAAACGTCCTTGTCACTATTGTGTAAAGTCTTATGGTGTTGTAAGTGTTGTTGATGATGATGATGATGATGTTGATGATGATGATGATGATGTTGATGATGATGATGATGATGATATTGATGATGATGATATTGATGATCATGATATTGATGATGATATTGATGATGCCATTCAAAACGGTGGCGAACCCAGAAGTAACTGTAACGTGGGCTTGTTGAGTGTTGCATGGTTTCACATCTCTTCTTTCTTTAAAGACTGTTTTACTGTCACGTTGTGATTTTGAAAAGAAAAAAAACCAACCTGCAGATTGAAATGGGTTGCCAAGGATACCGCAGATATTTACAGGGATTTAGATCAAAAATACCTTTGTTATTACTACTGTGGCTGTGTTCCAAATGGACTCTAATTCCCTTTATAGTGTGTTGACTTGGACCCATAGAGAGTCATTCTATTCCCCTTTATAGAGTGTTGACTTGGACCCATAGAGAGTCATTCTATTCCCTTTATAATGTGTTAACCTGGACCCATAGAGAGTCATTCTGTTCCCTTTATAGAGGGTTAACCTGGACCCATAGAGAGTCATTCTATTCCCCTTTATAGAGTGTTAACTTGGACCCATAGAGAGTCATTCTATTCCCCTTTATAGAGTGTTAACTTGGACCCATAGAGAGTCATTCTATTCCCCTTTATAGTGTGTTGACTTGGACCCATAGAGAGTCATTCTATTCCCCTTTATAGAGTGTTAACTTGGACCCATAGAGAGTCATTCTATTCCCCTTTATAGTGTGTTGACTTGGACCCATAGAGAGTCATTCTATTCCCCTTTATAGAGTGTTAACTTGGACCCATAGAGAGTCATTCTATTCCCCTTTATAGTGTGTTGACTTGGACCCATAGAGAGTCATTCTATTCCCCTTTATAGAGTGTTAACTTGGACCCATAGAGAGTCATTCTATTCCCCTTTATAGAGTGTTAACTTGGACCCATAGAGAGTCATTCTATTCCCCTTTATAGTGTGTTGACTTGGACCCATAGAGAGTCATTCTATTCCCCTTTATAGAGTGTTAACTTGGACCCATAGAGAGTCATTCTATTCCCCTTTATAGTGTGTTGACTTGGACCCATAGAGAGTCATTCTATTCCCCTTTATAGAGTGTTAACTTGGACCCATAGAGAGTCATTATATTCCCCTTTATAGAGTGTTAACCTGGACCCATAGAGAGTCATTCTATTAACCTGGACCCATAGTCATTCTGTTCCCTTTATAGAGTGTTAACCTGGACCCATAGAGAGTCATTCACAGGGTGATTAACAGGACAAACACAATGCTAGATTCAGATATATACACATGATTAGGTGTCTGGTCTATTCAGGGCTCTGGTTAAAAGTAGTGGACTATATAGGGAATAGGGCTGCAGTATAAAGTAGTGCACTATATAGGGAATAGGGCTGTAGTATAAAGTAGTGCACTATATAGGGAATAGGGCTGTAGTATAAAGTAGTGCACTATATAGGGAATAGGGCTGTAGTATAAAGTAGTGCACTATATAGGGAATAGGGCTGTAGTATAAAGTAGTGCACTATATAGGGAATAGGACTGTAGTATAAAGTAGTGCACTATATAGGGAATAGGGCTGTAGTATAAAGTAGTGCACTATATAGGGAATAGGACTCTGTTCTAAAGGAGTACACTATATAGGGAACATGGCTCTGGTCTAAAGTAGTGCACTATATAGGGAATAAGGGGCCATATTGGACACAAGCCTGGGCCTGTGTGTAAAGTAGTGCACTATATAGTGAATAAGGGGCCATATTGGACACAAGCCTGGGCCTGTGTGTAAAGGTAGTGCACTATATAGGGAATAAGGGGCCATATTGGACACAAGCCTGGGCCTGTGTGTAAAGGTAGTGCACTATATAGGGAATAAGGGGCCATATTGGACACAAGCCTGGGCCTGTGTGTAAAGTACTTCTGCATTCTAAAGTGTTGGTATTCCAGCATCTTGTATCTTTTAATAAAGGTGATTTAATCAGCCACTTCCTGTCTGTCTGAACATGTGGACTCAACATCATTCCAAATAAGGCACTCGAATAAGCGGACGATAGGTGAAGGTACACTCTATATATACACCCTTTCAAATTTAGCGGATTTGGCTATTTCAGCCACACCCGTTGCTGACATGTGTATGAAATCGAGCACACAGCCATGAAATCTCCGTAGACACTCGGCAGTACCGTTCTGTGAGCTTGTGTGGCCTACCACATCGCGGTTGAGTCGTTATTGCTCCTAGGCGTTTCCCACTTCACAATAACAGCACTTACAGTTGACCCGGGCAGCTCTAGAAGGGCAGTAGTTTGACAAACTGACTTGTTGGAAAGGTGGCATCCTATGACGGTGCCACGTTGAAAGTCACTGAAGTCTTCAATAAGGCCATTCTACTGCCAATGTTTGTCTGTGGAGATTGCATGACTGTCTGCTCGATTTTATACACCTGTCAGCAACAGGTGTGGCTGAATTATTCGATTCCACTGATTTGAAGGCGTGTCCACATACTGCTGGTTATATGGTGTATTCCCCTGGTACATTACTCAGGTCTCACCAGTCCATTTATGCTGCTCTGGCGCCATCCTGTGGACTTCTGGGAACACAACTTCAACTCCGTTACATTCAATGAATCACACAAAGAGCCACTGGGCTGGAGCATGATGCAGTCTGAATCAGGTACTTATATGGATATCTGTTAAAAGTTAAAAATCTCAGTTAAAATCAGGGTTTTTAACAGAACACAGGTCATTACAAGTAAAAACATTCCTCAATTAGGTTTTATTTATTCATCTAATAAAAGAAGTGATAGACAGTATAGATAACCTGGTATCAACAGTGTTCAGGTTGGAAGACAGTACAGATATAAACTGGTATCAACAGTGTTCAGGTTGGAAGACAGTACAGATATAACCTGGTATCAACAGTGTTCAGGTTGGAAGACAGTACAGATATGAACTGGTATCAACAGTGTTCAGGTTGGAAGACAGTACAGATATAACCTGGTATCAACAGTGTTCAGGTTGGAAGACAGTACAGATATAACCTGGTATCAACAGTGTTCAGGTTGGAAGACAGTACAGATATAAACTGGTATCAACAGTGTTCAGGTTGGAAGACAGTACAGATATGAACTGGTATCAACAGTGTTCAGGTTGGAAGACAGTACAGATATAACCTGGTATCAACAGTGTTCAGGTTGGAAGACAGTACAGATATAAACTGGTATCAACAGTGTTCAGGTTGGAAGACAGTACAGATATAACCTGGTATCAACAGTGTTCAGGTTGGTGTTCAGGTTGGAAGACAGTACAGATATAAACTGGTATCAACAGTGTTCAGGTTGGGAGACAGTACAGATATAAACTGGTATCAACAGTGTTCAGGTTGGAAGACAGTACAGATATAACCTGGTATCAACAGTGTTCAGGTTGGAAGACAGTACAGATATAACCTGGTATCAACAGTGTTCAGGTTGGAAGACAGTACAGATATAAACTGGTATAAACAGTGTTCAGGTTGGAAGACAGTACAGATATAACCTGGTATCAACAGTGTTCAGGTTGGAAGACAGTACAGATATAACCTGGTATCAACAGTGTTCAGGTTGGTGTTCAGGTTGGAAGACAGTACAGATATAACCTGGTATCAACAGTGTTCAGGTTGGAAGACAGTACAGATATAACCTGGTATCAACAGTGTTCAGGTTGGTGTTCAGGTTGGAAGACAGTACAGATATAACCTGGTATCAACAGTGTTCAGGTTGGAAGACAGTACAGATATAACCTGGTATCAACAGTGTTCAGGTTGGAAGACAGTACAGATATAACCTGGTATAAACAGTGTTCAGGTTGGAAGACAGTACAGATATAACCTGGTATCAACAGTGTTCAGGTTGGAAGACAGTACAGATATAAACTGGTATCAACAGTGTTCAGGTTGGAAGACAGTACAGAGATAAACTGGTATCAACAGTGTTCAGGTTGGTGTTCAGGTTGGAAGACAGTACAGATATACAGTGCCTTGCGAAAGTATTCGGCCCCCTTGAACTTTGCGACCTTTTGCCACATTTCAGGCTTCAAACATAAAGATATAAAACTGTATTTTTTTGTGAAGAATCAACAACAAGGGGGACACAATCATGAAGTGGAACGACATTTATTGGATATTTCAAACTTTTTTAACAAATCAAAAACTGAAAAATTGGGCCACATTCTTATCGGCAGACAACAGCCTTGGTGTCTCAAATGACTGCCTCGCCTGGTTCACCAACTACTTCTTAGACAGAGTTCAGTGTGTCAAATTGGAGGGCCTGTTGTCCGGACCTTTGGCAGTCTCTATGGAGGTACCACAGAGTTCAATTCTCGGGCTGACTCTTTTCTCTGTATACATCAATGATGTCGCTCTTGCTGCTGGTGATTCTCTTATCCACCTCTACGTAGACGACACCATTCTGTATACTTCGGGCCCCTTCCCTGGACACTGTGTTAACTAACCTCCTTCAATGCCACACAACTCTCCTTCCGTGGCCTCCAACTGCTCTTAAATGCAAGTAAGACTAAATGCATGCGCTTCAACCGATCGCTGCCCGCACCCGCCAACCCGCCGACTAGCATCACTACTCTGGACGGTTCTGACTTAGAATATGTGGACAACTACAAATGCCTAGGAGTCTGGTCCGTGTGGAAGTTGCAGCGATGAGACAAGACTATAACTACCAATTGGAAACCATGAAATTGGGGAGAAAAAACCAACAAGATCAATGATTTGTAAATGAAACCCGTTTTAACAACTCAGTGTGGTGATTCATTATATTAATGAATGACTCTAGTTGACAATGTCTGTCAACTTCAATGGTGTTTATTCATGAATATATACAATCATATGTTTGACACACTAGAAAAATATTCTACATTGTTGCTCCAGTGTGTCTTACTGAACATGACCCTGATTAGAGTGATACATCATGTGTTTGACACAGGGACCACCTGACACAGTGACACTGAGGTATCATCATGAACCCTAAACCCTGGATAGAGGGGCTCAGTGAACGTGGAGGTGAATGTGTGCAGGTGGGTCAGTGTGTCAGAGGAGGCTCTATAGAAGGACAGAGTGCCGTCTGGCCAGTCCAGATACACTCCTACTCTGTGGGAGCTGGAGGAGGGGACGTCTATGGTAGTGTCATTATTATTGTGACAGGCAATATAACTGTAGTCAGAGCAGTCCAGACTCCAAGACTTGTCATTGTATCCAAGACCACAGTCCTCAACCCTTCCTCTCCTGTTGATTCCTTTATATGTCACTCCTATATCAGCCCTTCTCCCACTCCACTCTACCTCCCAGTAACAGCGCCCAGTCAGACCCTCTCTACACAGCACCTGTTCATAGTCCTCAAATCTCTTTGGGTGATCAGGATACGGCTGCTCCTCTGTCCTCCATGTCACCTTTCTGTTCTCCTCAGACAGAGAGAGGAGTCTGTTTACTGTGTTTGGGTCCAGTGTGAGATCACAGACATCTGATGGATGAAACCAGACACAATATTAGAAATCATCATCATTCACATTAGAACGTTAACTCACTTTTTACTAATTCATTTAATGTAGATGTTTCTAGGTATCAAAAGGAGAAGTTAAGGTAACTTGAGACTTGTTGAATGATCATATGTTATACTGTATGGTAATATAAAACACACTAATTCACATTAATTAACCAAGTAAGTAATGATGGTGTCAAATCAATTATTTTTAAACTTTGGTGTCCCTGATTTCTGCTTCTGTAGAACTACAGCTGATATTTAATATGACCAAGTAAGTAATGATGGTGGTCTTTGACTTTGACTTAACTTGAATTAAGACTTATTCTTAGTCCTATTCTTCACCTGTCAACACTCACATTTTCTAAGCCCAGGTTTCATTCTGTTCTCTCCACCATGTTCCACACTGTAGCGGTGAGCAGAAGAACAGACAGTCATTGAGGGATACACCTGAACACACACACACACACACACACACACACACACACACACACACACACACACACACACACACACACACACACACACACACACACACAACTTTGTCCAAGTGGTGGTAAGAATGTTTGTCTTAACTAGCCTGATAAGTCAAACATGTCTGATATGAACATTGACATAAACCCTCTACATACTTGAGTTTCTCCAGTCTGCAGTGTGGTTCCTCCAGTCCAGCAGAGAGCAGTCTGACTCCTGAGTCTCCTGGGTGATTGTAGCTCAGGTCCAGCTCTCTCAGGTGTGAGGGGTTTGACCTCAGAGCTGAGACCAGAGAAGCACAGCCTTCCTCTGTGACTAGACAACCTGACAGCCTGCAAAGAGTCAAATCATATTAAAATCACACTGATATTCTTTGGTGGTGACAATAGCTGCAGTAAATAAAAAAATATTCGTAACTTATTTTGTACATAATGTTTCTAAAAACTTTCAAGGAGAGAGACTCTAACCCAGAAGAACCATCAAACAGGCAAAGCTTCAATACAGGACTAAGATCGAGTCGTACTACATCGGTTCTGACGCTCGTCGGATGTGGCAGGGCTTGCAAACCATTACAGACTACAAAGGGAAGCACAGCTGAGAACTGCCCAGTGACACGAGCCTACCAGATGAGCTTAACTACTTCTATGCTCGCTTCGAGGCAAATAACACTGAAATATGCATGAGAGCACCAGCTGTTCTGGAAGACTGTGTGATCACGTTCTCCTCAGCCGATGTGAGTAAGACCTTTAAACAGGTCAACATTCACAAGGCCGCAGGGCCAGACGGATTACCAGGACGTGTACTGCGAGCATGTGCTGACCAACTGTTAGGTGTCTTCACTGACATTTTCAACCTCTCCCTGTCCGAGTCTGTAATAGCAACATGTTTTAAGCAGACCACCATAGTCCCTGTGCCCAAGAACACTACGGTAAACTGCCTAAATGACTACAGACCCGTAGCACTCACGTCTGTAGCCATGGAGTGCTTTAAAAGGCTGGTAATGGCTCACATCAACAGCATTATGCCAGAAACCCTAGACTCACTCCACTTTGCATACCGGCCTAACAGATCCACAGATCATGCAATCTCTATTGCACTCCACACTGCCTTTTCCCACCTGGACAAAAGGAACATCAATGAAAATGCTATTCATTGACTACAGCTCAACGTTCAACACCATAGTGCCCTCAAAGCTCATCAATAAGCTAAGGACCCTGGGACTAAACACCTCCCTCTGCAACTGGATCCTGGACTTCCTGACGGGCCACCCCCAGGTGGTAAGGGTAGGTAACAACACATCTGCCATGCTGATCCTCACCACAGGGGCCCCTCAGGGGTGTGTGCTCAGTCCCCTAATGTACTCCCTGTTCACTCATGGCTGCACGGCCAGGCACGACTCCAACACATCATCAAGTTTGCCGATGGCAAAACAGTGGTAGGCCTGATCACCGACAACGATGAGACAGCCTATAGGGAGGAGGTCAGAGACCTGGCCGTGTGGTTCCAGGACAACAACCTCTCCCTCAATGTGATCAACACAAAGGAGATGATTGTGGACTACAGGAAAACGAGGACCGAGCACGCCCCCATTCTCATCGACGGGTCTGTAGTGGAGCAGGTTGAGAGCTTCAAGTTCCTTGGTGTCCACATCACCAGCAAACTAACATAGTCCAAGCATACCAAGACAGTTGTGAAGAGGGCACGACAAAACCAATTCCCCCTCAAGAGACTGAAAAGATTTGGCATGGGTCCTCAGATCTTCAAAAGGTTCTACACCTGCACCATCGAGAGCATCCTGACTGTTTGTATCACTGCCTGGTACGGCAACTGCTCGGCCTCCGACCGCAAGGCACTACACAGGGTAGTGCGAGTGGCCCAATACACCACTGGGGCCAAGCTTACTTGGTGTCCACACCATTCATTAAAAATCTCCTACAATGTGATTTTCTGGATTTTTTTTTCTCATTTTGTCTGTCATAGTTGAAGTGTACCTATGATGAAAATTACAGGCCTCTCTCATCTTTTTAAGTGGGAGAACTTGCACAATTGGTGGCTGACTAAATACTTTTTTGCCCCACTATATGTATGAATAGCCTCAAATAAAAGGTGACATTCTGTACTGTCACCTAATATGAAACATTATATCTCAAATCCAAAATGCTGGAGCATGGCAACACATTTAAAACTGTAAGCTTCACTGTCCAAACACATATGGTGTGGACTATGTGTGTCTGGTAAACACATGTGGATCTGGTGAACAGTTATCACTTGTTGACCAACTACAGGAATACTGACCTCAGAGTCTCCAGTTTACAGTGGCGATTCCCCAGTCCAGCAGAGAGCAGCTTCACTCCTGAATCCTTCAGGTCATTGTTACTCAGATCCAGCTCTCTCAGGTGTGAGGGGTTTGACCTCAGAGCTGAGACCAGAGAAGCACAGCCTTCCTCTGCGACTAGACAGCCTGACAGCCTGCAAAGAGTCAAATCATATTAAAATCACACTGCTATTCTTTGGTGGTGAAAATAGTGGCAGTATATATTTTCACAAAGTTCAGATATACCAGTGTCCTGAAACCTGCCATATTTATTCATAAATGAATGTATCATTATTATAAACTACAAATTATAATTTCATAGTATTATCATTGCATAGTATTATCATTGCATAGTATTATCATTGCATAGTATTGCATAGTATTGCTTGTATTGCTTATCATTGCATAGTATTATCATTGCATAGTATTATCATTGCATAGTATTATCATTGCATAGTATTATCATTGCAGAGTATTATCATTGCATAGTGTTGCTTGTAGATAGAAACATGTAAAGTACAAATATTATAGTAGACTGACCAGACCAGTTTAAAAAGCAGTATCAGTCAAAAGACAGACAGTGAGGTATCAGATTTAGATTGTATTGAGTATACAGTCCACACCATATCTATTTTGACAGTGAAGCTAACATTTTAAATGTGGCTCTGTACTCTAACATTTTGGAATTGGAATCAAATGTTTCAAATCTTTTTATTTTAGGATATTTTAATACATATCTGTTTCCCGTTTTGAAATGACAGCACTTTATGTATCAAGTCCGCCCATTTGAAGAAGTCATAAGTATTCTGATCAGTTCACTCAAAGTATATTAAAGTAGTCAAAATAATAGTATTTGGTCCCATATTCCTTGAACACAATGCAATGACTACATCAAGCTTGTGACTTAAACTCGTTGGCTGCATTTGCAGTTTGTTTTGGGTTATGTTTTGCCCAATATTTAAATGGCGGGTGATGACTGGAGTAATTGTCTTTATAAGTGAGTAGATAACATGTTTCTAAACACTACTAAATTAATCCTGATGATGCCATGATTAAGAAAAACCATTAATGAATCATGAATAATAATGAGTGAGTAAGTTAGAGGCTACAACAAAACATGCTAACCTCTCACCATTACCAATAGCAGGAGAGGTGGTGTGGACTATGGTGTGGACTATGTGTGTCTGGTAAACACATGTGGATCTGGTGAAGAGTTATAATTTGTTGACCAACTACAGGAATACTGACCTCAGAGTCTCCAGTTTACAGTGGGGATTCCCGAGTCCAGCAGAGAGCAGCTTCACTCCTGAATCCTTCAGGTCATTGTTACTCAGATCCAGCTCTCTCAGGTGTGAGGGGTTTGACTTCAGAGCTAAGACCAGAGAAGCACAGCCTTCCTCTGTGACTACACAACCTGACAGCCTGACAAAGAGATCATCATGACTTCACAAACACACTGTTATAATCCAAGTAGCATTCGAACGTGTTTGTTTTTGTCCAGTATAAATATTCTGTTTTTTTTGTCTATTTTTGTATATATTTATTTTTCCTTTTTCAAATTATATATCCCTTCCTGCAACCCGCCTCACCCCATTACCTTTAGCTGCTTTAAGCTCGGATAATACCTGCTAGTCTGCACAGCGCGATATCAACCCAGAGCATATCGGACTGATTTTCTCCACTAGATCACCGGATTCCTGCAGCAAGATCTAGACCATTACACCGGATCATCACCGCTAGCTAGCTGCTACCGGGAGGCTCTGCCCCGAAGCTAATGAGCTTAGCCCATCTCCCGGCTAGCCGATAAAGTACACCAGCTAACTCTTGGGCTACAATACCTCTTTTGCCAATTGGTCTGGACCCTTTATTGTCGACATGAGCCCCGCCAATCCATCACGACTGGTCTGCCGATGTAATTGTCCAATTGTTTTCAACATGTTTTTCCGTTGTGATGCCGCAGAAGAGCCATCTGCTTGTCCCGACCCGCTAGCTTTCTGAACACCGTGTCTCCCGACCCACTAGCTTTCTGAACATCGTGTCTCCCGGCCCGCTAGCTTTCTGAACGCCGTGTCTCCCGGCCCGCTAGCTTTCTGAACACCGTGTCTCCCGACCCGCTAGCTTTCTGAACACCGTGTCTCCCGACCCGCTAGCTTTCTGAACGCTGTGTCTCCCGACCCCCTCAGTCCCCAGCTGTGCCCTGGACACCATATGTGAATTGATATCCCCCCATCTATCTTCAGAGTTCGTACCGGCCGTCCTACAATCTAAGATAGATGCCCTCAATCTCACACAAATGATCAAGGAACCTACCAGGTACAAGCCTAAATTGGCAAACATGGGCACCCTCATAGATATCATCCTGACCAACTAGCCCTCTAAATACACCTCTGGTGTCTTCAACCAGGATCTCAGCGATCACTGCCTCATTGCCTGCATCCGTAATGGGTCAGCGGTCAAACAACCTCCACACATCACTGTCAAATGCTCCCTAAAACACTTCAGCGATCAAGCCTTTCTAATTGACCTGGCCGGCGTATCCTGGAATGATATTGACCTCATCCCGTCACTAGAGGATGCCTGGTTGTTCTTTAAAAGTGTTTTCCTCACCATCTTAAATAAACATGCCCCATTCAAAAAAAATGAACTAAGAACAGATATAGCCCTTGATTCACTCCAGACCTGACTGCCCTTGACCAGCACTAGCATCGAATAGACCCCGTGATATGCAACTTTTCAGAAAAGTTAGGAACCAATATACACAGTCAGTTAGGAAAGCAAAGGCTTTTTCAAACATACATTTTCATCCTGTAGCACTAACTCCCAAAATATTTGGGACACTGTAAAGTCAATGGAGAATAAGAGCACCTCCTCCCAGCTGCCCACTGCACTGAGGCTAGGAATCACTGTCACCACCGATAAATCTACGATAATCGAGAAGTTAAACAAGCATTTCTCTACGGCTGGCCTTGTTTTCCACCTGGCTACCCCTACCCCGGCCAACAGCACTGCACCCCCCACAGCACCTTGCCCAAGCCCCCCCCCCCAGCTTCTCCTTCACCAAAATCCAGATAGTTGATGTTCTGAAAGAGCTGCAAAATCCGGACCCCTACAAATCAGCTGGGCTAGACAATCTGGACCATCTCTTTCTAAAATGATCCGCCGCAATTGTTGCAACCCTTATTACTAGTCTGTTCAACCTCTCCTTCGTATCGTCTGAGATTCCTAAAGATTGGAAAGCTGCCGGGGTCATCCCCCTATTCAAAGGGGGTGACACTCTAGACCCAATGTTACGCTCGTCGATGGAAGGATCCGACCAAGGTGCAGCGCGGTATGCGTACATCTTACTTTATTCAATGAACACCAAAAAAACAACAAATACAAACAAAATGAAAAGTTTAGTAAACGGCACCAAAACAAAATCCCACAAACTACTGGGAAACTGGGAAAAAGCTGTCTAAGTATGATCCCCAATCAGAGACAACGATAGACAGCTGCCTCTGATTGGGAACCATACCAGGCCAACAAAGAAATATAAAACATAGATTGCCCACCCTAGTTACACTCTGACCTAACCAAATAGAGATTTAAAAGGATCTCTAAGGTCAGGGCGTGACACCCAAACTGTTACAGATCTACAGTTGAATTCGGAAGTTTACGGAAGTTTACATACACCATAGCCAAACACATTTAAACCCAGTTTTAATCGTAGTAAAAATGTTCCTGTCTTAGGTCAGTTAGGATCACCACTTTATTTTAAGGATGTGAAATGTCAGAATAATAGTAGAGAGAATTATTTATTTCAGCTTTTATTTCTTTCATCACATTCCCAGTGGGTCAGAAGTTAACATACACTCAATTAGTATTGAACATACTTCTTTCTGAAATAAATATTATAGTTTGATTACATTTTACGGTATCTTAGGAGTAAAAATAAACATATTTTGAATTGATGAAACAAAGTTTAGGGAGTAGATTGTCAGATTCCTTTCTCTGCATGTTGAACGAGTGGATTACTCAAATCGATGGCGCCAACTAAACTGTCTTTTTGGGATATAAAGAAGGATTTTATCTAACAAAACGACCCTACATGTTATAGCTGGGACCCTTTGGATGACAAATCAGAGGAAGATTTTCAAAAAGTAAGTGAATATTGAATCGCTATTTTGCTATTTGTGAATTTATGATACCTGTGCGGGTGGAAAAATATTTTGATGTGGGGCGCCGTCCTAAAACAATCGCATGGCATGCTTTCTCTGTAATAGCTACCGTAAATCGGACAGTACAGTTAGAATATAAGCTTTCAACCGAAATAAGACACATACTGTATGTACCTAAATGTTTAATATCCGTATTGTTTATGATTATTTATTGGAATTGCCCGCCCTCCAGTTTCACCGGAAGTTGTCTCGCATGTGGGATGCCTAGCCCTAAAAGGAACCGTCTTGCCAAAACTGTAGTTTGTAACAAGAAATTTTAGGAGTGGTTGAAAAGTTGGAGTGGTTGGAGTTAAGGAGTGGTTGTAGTTTTAATGACTCCAACCTAAGTGTATTTTATCTTCCGACTTCAACTGTATATCCATTCTGCCTTAAGTCTTTGAATGCCAAGTTAACAAACAGATCACCGACTATTTTGAATCCCACCATACTTTCTCCGTTATGCAATCTGGTTTACGAACTGGTCATGGGTGCACCTCAGCCATGCTCAAGGTCCTAAATTATATCATAACCGCCATCGATAAAAGACAGTACTGTGCAGCCGTCTTCATTGAACTGGCCAAGGCTTTTGACTCTGTCAATCACCGTATTCTTATCGGCAGACTCAACAACCTTGGTTTCTCAAATGACTGCCTTGCCTGGTTCACCAACTACTTCTCAGATAGAGTTCAGTGTGTCATATCGGATGGCCTGTTGTCCGAACCTCTGGCAGCCTATAAGGGGGTTCCACAGGGTTCAATTCTCGGGCCGACTCTTGTCTCTGTATATATCAATGATGTAATTTACAAAATAGCCTCCAACACTATACTCAGCAAATTGGATGTAGTCTATCACAGTGCCATCCGTTTTGTCACCAAAGCCCCATATACTACCCACCACTGCGACCTGTATGCTCTCGTCAGCTGGCCCTCGCTACGTATTCGTCGAACCCACTGGCTCCAGGTCATCTATAAGTCTTTTCGAGGTAAAGCTCTGCCTTATCTCAGCTCACTGGCCAGCATAACAACACCCACCCTGTAGCACACGCTCCAGCAGGTATATGTCACTGGTCATCCCCAAAGCCAACACTACCTTTGGCCGCATTTTCTTCCAGCTCTCTGCTGCCAATGACTGGAACGAATTGCAAAAATCACTGAAGTTGGAGACTTATATCTCCCTCACTAACTTTAAGCATCAGCTGTGAGAGCAGTTTACCGATCGCTGCAGCTGTACACAGCCCATCTGTAAATAGCCCATACAACTACCTACCTCATTCCCATGTAGTTCTTTTTCTATTTTGCACCCCAGTATTTCACGTTGCACATCATCATCTGCACATCTATTCACTCCAGTGCTAAATTGAAATTATTTCGCAACTATGGCCTATTTATTGCCTTACCTCTCAAATCTTATTTCATTTGTTACTGACTGTACTGACTGCTTGTTTATGTGTTGTTGTCTTTTTTGTTGCACTGCTATGCTTTATCTTGGTCAGGTCGCAGTTGTAAATGAGAACTTGTTCTCAACTGGTTAAATAAAGGTCAAATCATTTTTTTTTAATTGTTCATTTAACACCAGTAGTGTAGAAGGACAATGGCAGATGTATTTTTTTTTTTTCACAAACAACATATAGATTCACCTTCCGACTCCTAGAATTGTATGGTCATATTGTTATACTAATGTGAACACCAATGCATTTATTCAATATGTTTTTCAAAATAATATATTATACATATTATAATACATATTTTTCTCTAAACTGAATATTTCTTCCTGATGTTTAGTTCTTATATGTCATTTTATTTACTCACAGAACAGCTCTGGAGGCTTTGACCACTGGCAGGAGCCTCAGAAGACCTTCCTCTGATCTGGAGTATTTCTTCAGGTCAAACACATCCAGCTCCTTTTCTGAAGTCAGCAACACAAAGACCAGAGCTGACCACTGTACAGGTGATAGGCCGGCTCTAGAGAGACTTCCAGATCTCAGGTAGCTTTGGATCTCCTCCACTAGAGAATGGTCATTCAGTTCATTCAGACAGTGGAACAGATTGATGCTCCTCTCTGGAGAGGGATTGTCCCTGATCTTCTCCTTGATGTACTTGACTGTTTCTTCATGGCTCTGTGAGCTGCTTCTTGTCTTTGTCAGTAGACCTCGTAAGTGCTTCTGATTGGACTCCATTGAGAGGCCCAGAAGGAAGCGGAGGAACAGGTCCAGGTTTCC
Organism: Oncorhynchus mykiss; assembly: GCF_013265735.2. Taxonomy (NCBI): domain Eukaryota; kingdom Metazoa; phylum Chordata; class Actinopteri; order Salmoniformes; family Salmonidae; genus Oncorhynchus; species Oncorhynchus mykiss. The sequence goes on from NC_048576.1 coordinate 100,826,734, forward strand.
TGTCTCACTTTGTAAGGCTTTATCCACAGCACTCTTGTAGACAGTAACTTCAGGCTCGTCTCTGAATAGCAAAGAAAAGTTACTCGATTTTGTTTGCAGTTTGTCCATTAGATTCTCATTGTTGTTGGTGAATGAGAGGAACACATATACAGAAGCCAGAAACTCCTGAATGCTCAGATGAACAAAGCAGTACACCTTGACCTGGTACAGCCCACATTCCTCTTTAAAGAGCTGTGTGCACAATCCTGAGTACACTGAGGCTTCATTGACATCAATGCCAGCTTCCCTAAGGTCTTCTTCATAGAAAATCAGATTGCCATTCACAAGCTGTTGAAAAGCCAGTTTTCCAAGTGACAGAATGCTCTTTTTATTCCAGTGTGGATCTGTCTCTTCTTTCCCAAGATACTTTTCATTATTCTGTTTGGTATGAAACACCACAATGTGTGTGTACATCTCAGTCAGAGTCTTGGGCATCTCTTCTCTCTGATGTTTCAGCATGTGTTCAAGGACTGTTGCAGAAATCCAACAGAAGACTGGAATGTGGCACATGATGTGGAGGCTCCTTGATGTCTTTATGTGTGAGATGATTCTGATGGCCAGGTCCTCATCACTGAATCTCTTCCTGAAGTATTCCTCCTTCTGTGGGTCATCAAACCCTCGTACCTCTGTCACCTGGTCAACACACCCTGAAGGGATCTTATTGGCTGCTGCAGGCCGGGTAGTTATCCAGAGGAGAGCAGAGGGAAGCAGATTTCCCTTGATGAGATTTGTCAGCAGAACATCCACTGAGGTTGACTCTGTGACGTCACAACAGATCTTGTTCTTCTGGAAGTCTAGGGGAAGTCGGCACTCATCCAGACCATCAAAGATGAACAGAACTTTGTACTTGTCGTAGTTGGAGATTCCTGATTGTTTGGTTTCCATTGAGAAGTGATTAAGAAGTTCAATGAAAGTGTGTTTGTCCCCTTTCATCAAATTCAGCTCCCGGAAAGGGAATGAAAATACAAATTGGACATCCTGATTTGCTTTTCCTTCAGCCCAGTCCAGAATGAACTTCTGCACAGAGACTGTTTTTCCAATGCCAGCGACTCCCTTTGTCAGCACAGTTCTGATACGTTTGTCTTCTCCAGTTAAGGGTTTGAAGATGTCATTACATTTGATTGCAGTCTCTGGTCTTGCTTGTTTCCTGGTTGTTGTCTCAATCTGTCTCAGCTCATGTTCATTATTGACCTCTCCTGTTCCACCCTCTGTGATGCAGAGCTCTGTGTAGATCTTATTGAGAAGTGTTGGGTTTCCTTGTTTAGCGATCCCCTCAAATACACATTGAAACTTCTTCTTTAGATTAGATTTGAGTTCACGGTGGCAAATCACAGCAAGCTCATTTGACTCTAGAAATAACACAGAGGATATTAATATTACGTCTGTTTTAATGCCTACAGTATTGTAGGACTGATATAAAGTTTTAAATTATTGTCATTTATTCTCTTAACTGACTGTGTAAATGTTTTCATAATGCATTACAGACTGGTGTGACTGATTATATTATTATTGGTATTATTGATGGTATTATTAATGTTCTCTCTCTCTCTCTCTCTAAATTAATCATCACAACCCATCCCTGCTGCTACTTGATGAGGTCACTAGGTGTTGTGTTAAGACTACTATAATATCATTGAGTTATACAGCTACTTTAGCTGTACTTTAGCTTCAGCTTTTAAATGTTATTAAACATCATTCATCATGAGGCAGAGAGATCTTACTTTTCTCCAGTTTGTCAGCAAGCTCCTTCTGGTTCATTTTCCTCAGGATGTGCAGTGTGATCTTCAGAGCCCCCTCTCTGGCACTGCTCTCCTGCTTCTCATCTTCAGCGTCCACCACTTCCTTATCCTGCTTCTGACTCTCAAAGCCTTCTGGGAGTTCTGGACTAAGAATCCTCTTGAACATCTTCAGCTCGTTCTTCAAAAATGTCATAATATTCTCTTCAAGCAACTGAAATAAATGAGGTAAATAAGTTAAGCAAGATAATAAATGCTTTCTAATTAACATATTAATGAATGATTGACAGATTACATTTTCTTGAGATAAACAAAATCAAATGTACATAACAGGACCACATACACTGAATATGGAGGCCAGGTCTGTTTGATGACTCTGGGAAGACTGACCACTGAGAATCTCTGACTCTGATCTCTCCTGTCGGTTTCTGTGGACAAAACACGAGATTATTACATCTCCTCATCCAGGGAGGACACACACACACACACACACATGTTGTGTTTGTTTAATTTTGTTTTAGGACTATGAAAATGGACAAAAGGATTAGCCTATGGATTATGAAAACAACAAAAATAAATGGGAAAATGGGAGATGAGAAATGACTAGAGACAGTGTTGTTTAACTCACTGACCATGACCCATGAGTTCTTCTTACCTTTGTTCAGTAGAAAAGTCTCCCTCTCTAAACACTATAGAATGATCCATAGACCAGTCACTCTTCATGGACACACAGCTGGGAACAGGGGAGGCTGGTCTCTTCCGCTTGTTTGGGCTTCAACACAACAGAGACAAACATTACATCTCTCATCTACTCTGAGCTCAGATGGGGAAACATAGAAAGAGTTTCATTCTGAAATGCTATATATCCATTTTCAGAAATGTTCGTAAAATGGCTTTTATTGTTTACAGAAATTTTGAATGATATTGGTGTGTTTTTTCACTATCTAATCATGGCATGGGGTTGAATGACAGATCTATTTGTTTAAAACTCGATGTTGAGAGAAATAATCATGTTTTTTTTATATATCTGCAGTACTGCTTTTACACATTCAAATGTGATCGACCGGCTCGATTCGGTCTCAACATTTGAAATTATGTTTTTCACTTTGGATATAAGCAGAGACTCAGGGAAATTGTATATCACACACTACATTTGAGGAACAATGGAAAAGTAATTCTGCTTTAAACGTTGATAAACTTGTAACCTCACTTTTGAGAAAATGACCTTTGAACGTTTTGTTACCTACCTAGCTCTTCTTTGTCTACAGGGCTGTTATTTTGGCAGATAATGTCACCCATCTGAATAAATATTTAATTATATATATATATAGCTCTTGTGCTTTGGCAGATAAAACATCTATTTTTATATATATATATATATATATATATATATATATATATATATATATATATATATATATATATATATATACAGTGGGGCAAAAAAGTATTTAGTCAGCCAGCAATTGTGCAAGTTCTCCCACTTAAAAAGATGAGCGAGGCGTGTAATTTTCATCATAGGTACACTTCAACTATGACAGACAAAATGAGGAAAAAAAAATCCAGAAAATCACATTGTAGGATTTTTATGAATTTATTTGCAAATTATGGTGGAAAATAAGTATTTGGTCAATAACAACAGTTTATCTCAATACTTTGTTATATACCCTTTGTTGGCAATGACAGAGGTCAAACGTTTTCTGTGACAGTATATACATATGAGATGATGAGTAATGTAGGGTATGCAATCATTATATTAAGTGGCATTGTTTAAAGTGACTAGTGGTACATTTATTAAATCCAATTTTGCGTTATTAAAGTGGCTAGAGATTTGAGTCAGTATGTTGGCAGCAGCCATTCAATGTTAGTGATGGCTGTTTAACAGTCTCATGGCCTTGAGATAGAAGCTGTTTAACAGTCTCTCGGTCCCAGTTTTGATGCACCTGTACTGACATCGCCTTCTGGATGATAGCGGGGTGAACAGGCAGTGGCTCGGGTGGTTGTTGTCCTTGATGATCTTTATGGCCTTCCTGTGACATCGGGTGGTGTAGGTGTCCTGGATGGCAGGTAGTTTGCCCCCTCTGGAGAGCTTTACCGTTGTGGGCGGAGCAGTTGCCATACCAGGCTGTGATACGGCCAAACAGGATGCTCTCGATTGTGTATCTGTAAATGCTTGTGAGTGCTTTTGGTGAGGTTGAAGAAATGCTGCTGTGCCTTCTTCACGACGCTGTCTGTGTCGGTGGACCATTTCAGTTTGTCCGTGATGTGTATGCCGAGGATCTTCAAACGTTCCACTTTCTCCACTACTGTCCCATCAATGTGGATAGGGGGGTGGTCCCTCTGCTGTTTCCTGAAGTCCACGATCATCTCCTTTGTTTTGTTGACGTTGAGTGAGAGGTTATTTTCCTGACACCACACTCCGAGGTCCCTCACCTCCTCCCTGTAGGCTGTTTTGTCTCATCATTGTTGGTAATCAAGCCTACCACTGTAGTGTCATCTGCAATCTTGATGGTTGAGTTGGAGGCTGCATGGCCACGCAGTCATGGGTGAACAGGGAGTACAGGAGAGGGCTGAGCACGCACCCTTGTGGGGCCCCAGTGTTGCGGCTCAGCGGGGTGGAGATGTTGTTTCCTACCCTGTCAGTGGCACTGTATTGTGTCAGTGGCACTGTATTGTCCTCAAAGCGAGCAAAGAAGTTGTTTAGCTTGTCTGGGAGCAAGACATCGGTGTCCGCGAAAGGGCTGGTTTTCTTTTTGTAATCCCTGATTGACTGTAGACCCTGCCACATACGTCTCTACTCTACTGCGACTCTACTTTGTCTCTATACTGACGCTTAGCTTGTTTGATTGCCTTGCGGAGGGAATAGCTACACTGTTTGTATTCGGCCATGTTTCTGGTCGCCTTGCCATGATTAAAAGCAGTGGTTTGTGCTTTCAGTTTTGCACGAATGCTGCCATCAATCCAAGGTTTCTGGTTTGGGAAGGTTTTAATAGTCACTGTGGGTACAACATTACCGATGCATGTGCTAATAAACTCACTCACCGAATCAGCGTAAACATCAATGTAGTTGTCTGATGCTATCCGGAACATATACCAGTCCACGTGATCGAAGCAATCTTGAAGCGTGGAATCAGATTGGTCGGACCAGCGTTGAACAGACCTGAGCACGGGCGTTTCCTGTTTTAGTCCCTGTCTATAGGCTGGGAGCAACACAAGGGAGTTGTGGAATATGCGTCGCAGAAGTTAGAATAGCAATGATCCAGAATTTTGCTAGCCCGGGTCGCGCATTCAATATGATGATAAAATGTAGGGAGCCTTTTTTCAGATTGTTAAAATCCCCAGCTACAATAAATGCACCCTCAGGATATGTGTTTTCCAGTTTACATAGATTCAAATTAAGTTCTTTCAGGGCCGTCAAGGTGTCTGCTTGGAGGGGGGATATACATGGATGAGATTATAATCGAAGAGAATTCTCTTGGTAGATAATGCGCATTTGATTGTAAGGAATTCTAGGTCAGGTGAACAAAAGGATTTGAGTTCCTGTATGTTGTTATGATCACACCACAACTCGTTAATCACAAGACATACACCCCCGCCCTTCTTCTTACCAGAGAGATGTTTGTTTCTGTCGGCGCGATGTGTGAAGAAACCAGGTGGCTGTACCAACTCTGATAACGTATCCCGAGAGAGCCATGTTTCCGTAAAACAGAGAATGATACAATCACTGATGTTTCTCTGGATGGCAACCCTTGCTCGAATTTTGTCTACCTTGTAGTCAAGAGACTGGACATTGGCGAGTAGTATACTCGGGAGCGGTGCACGATGTGCCCGTCTACAGACCCTGACCAGAAGACCGCTCTGTCTGCCCCTTCTGCGGCGCCGTTGTTTTGGGTCTACTGGGATCCGATTCATTGTCCTGGGTGGTGGTCCAAACAGAGAATCTGATCCATTGTCCTGGGTGGTGGTCCAAACAGAGGATCTGATTCATTGTCCTGGGTGGTGGTCCAAACAGAGGATCTGATCCATTGTCCTGGGTGGTGGTCCAAACAGAGGATCTGATCCATTGTCCTGGGTGGTGGTCCAAACAGAGGATCTGATCCATTGTCCTGGGTGGTGGTCCAAACAGAGGATCTGATCCATTGTCCTGGGTGGTGGTCCAAACAGAGGATCTGATCCATTGTCCTGGGTGGTGGTCCAAACAGAGAATCTGATCCATTGTCCTGGGTGGTGGTCCAAACAGAGGATCTGATCCATTGTCCTGGGTGGTGGTCCAAACAGAGGATCTGATCCATTGTCCTGGGTGGTGGTCCAAACAGAGGATCTGATCCATTGACCTGGGTGGTGGTCCAAACAGAGGATCTGATACATTGTAAAGGCTGTATGTTATAAGACTTAAGATTCCCTGGGACAACAGCGTAAGAAATAATAATTTAAAAAAAACTAAATACTGCATAGTTTCCTAAGAACGCGAAGTGAGGGGACCATCTCTGTCATGTAATTTATCGGAGCTGGCAGGGAGAAAGATTACCTAAGATAAGGCCTTTTTTCACAATTACTTCATAACCAGGGACATCATGGAATATTATGAAACTGGGCTCCATGGCGGATGCAATGAACTAGTTTTTATCAGAAAAAAAGAGAGGAAGAGAGGAGAACCGGACAGAGGTAGCCAGCATCCGTCAACGAGAGAGGGAGAAGCCCTCCACGGGATTTAACAGGTGAAAGAAACAACTGGGGAGCTCCATCTGTCCACAAGAAATGCAGACAGTCGGTAGTGGTAGCTAGGTAACTAGGATGCTGCTGGTAGAGTAGCTAGCATAACATTTATGTAGTGTTGTGTTGTCTCTCTTGTCGTGAAGTGTGTTTTGTATTTATATTTAATTTATTTTTAATCCCAGCCCCCGTCCAGCAGGAGGCCGTCATTGTAAATAAGAATTTGTTCTTAACTGGCTTGCCTAGTGAAATAAAGGTTAAATAAAAAATAATGACCTAGCTGTACCGTGGGATTCGAAATGGTCGGTGATCTGTTTGATAACTACGATGCTGCTGGTAGAGTCGCTAGCCAGTTTACCTATCTGTACCAACTAACCTGGTTGGCTAGCAGCTCGTTCGTCTGTCCTAATGACGAATCTGGTGAACTACAAAATTAAACTTGGATAGAGAGTGAAAAGGATCTGGCTACACTCATACTGTCCCTGACTGTAAAGCAAAAAAGCAAATTGAACAATAAACTTCGGACATGCGCAACATCACGTTGTTAATAAATAATCCTAAATTGGGCAATTGAAGACAACTAGGTCGCAATATGAGTTTGATGAAAATGAACATTGTATGCAACGTTGTAGGCAACATTATTGGCAAGGGACTTGATACCTACTATGCCAAAGATATTTAGAGTTGTTAAACGGGTGTGAAGAGTGTTGATATAACGGTAATATTGTCAAAACCTCACTTGTAAGAACCATCAGAATGGGTAAAAAAATATATATGCATGCCAACATATTAGTCAATATTTAGGAGTAGGCAAAGTGGTCGTGTCGTGTGAAAATTCTATCAAATGTCTTACATTGCAATGAGTACAGTCAGGGAGCCGTGGAACCCCTGCAGTACCTCCACAGACCCCGGATTGAGAACCCCTGCAGTACCTCCGCAGACCCCGGACTGAGAACCCCTGCAGTACCTCCGCAGACCCCGGATTGAGAACCCCTGCAATACCTCCACAGACCCCGGATTGAGAACCCCTGCAGTACCTCCACAGACCCCGGATTGAGAACCCCTGCAATACCTCCACAGACCCCGGATTGAGAACCCCTGGAGTACCTCCACAGACCCCGGATTGAGAACCCCTGCAGTACCTCCTCAGACCCCGGATTGAGAACCCCTGCAGTACCTCCACAGACCCCGGATTGAGAACCCCTGATTTAGCAGATGCTCTTATCCAGAACGCTTTACAGTAAGTGCATTCATCTTAAGATAGCTCCGTGAGACATCCACATATCACAGTCAAATATACAGGATACAAACTTTACATTTCAGCTAAACAATGCTAAAAAAAACCATTTTCATACACATCTAAAAACTATTAATTAGAAATCTGAGAACAGTAGTTTTGAAGGTACCCAAGAGCAACTATGTCTGATTAAAAAACAAATGTGAAAAATTGTAAATAGCATTTGGAAATAAACTCTTAATAATTCTTAAACAAAATTGTTATCTCACCTCTTCGCTTTGGTGTCATGTTCCCCAGAGAGACTCATTTTAGAGGCAGGGCCCCCCTCCTCTCTCTCCCCAGAGAGACTCATTTTAGAGAACTGACCCCTAAACAGAGATCCAACATGTTGGTTGTGGTAAACACAGTAATTATTGAATGTCAATTGTTATCATTTATTAATGATCTCTTATAATACATTTACTAATATACACATCGAAGCAGTCGGGTGATTTAATTCAATCACATGAATATGTATTTGTGAAATGACATCTCCATGGTAACTGTCAATAATAATAATAATAAGTCACTGTTTGTTAAGGTAGTTATAGACAGTAAAGCAACAATAACAATAACAACAATAATAATAATAATAACAATAATAATATGAATAAGTCACTGTTTGTTAAGGTAGTTCTAGACAGTACAGCAACAATAATAATAATAATAATAAGTCACTGTTTGTTAAGGTAGTTATAGACAATACAGCAACAATAATAATAATAAGTCACTGTTTGTTAAGGTAGTTCTAGACAGTACAGCAACAATAATAATAATAATAATAATAATAATAATAAGTCACTGTTTATTAAGGTAGTTATAGATAGTACAGCAACACCAGGCCATGTCTCACAATTATTTGTATTAATTAAAGTAGAATACTTTCAATATGTTATTTACTAAACGTATCTGAGAATGTAGACAGAAGGGCTAAAATGAGCATAAATCATCTGAGGGGGAAATCATTGATCCATTCTGAAAGTTTATTTGCCATAAGTAAGAGATGTTATATTACATATAGTGGCTAGGTTATAATGTATACTAGCAATTTGTTAGTGATGTGCAGATCAAGGTCTATGCCTTGGCTATAGCCTACATTCCATAGATGACCAACCTAAACCTGTTCAGATCAATTCACATAATGTTATAGGCCTACCAGTAGCAGGACAGAGAATGTACTGTATATAACCTACATATCATTGATGACCAGCCTAAACCTGTTCAGATCAGTTCACATAACGTTATAGGCTGACCAGTAGCAGGACAGAGAATGTACTGTATATAACCTAAATATCATAGATGACCAGCCTAAACCTGTTCAGATCAGTTCACATAACGTTATAGGCCGACCAGTAGCAGGACAGAGAATGTACTGTATATAACCTACATATCATAGATGACCAGTCTAAACCTGTTCAGGTCAGTTAACATAACGTTACAGGCCTACCAGTAGCAGGACAGAGAATGTAGCCTAGGCCTGATATTTTTCACAACATTTCCAACGGGGGCCATCAGGTTTGTCAGCATGATAAGTGATTATAGCTCAAACGTACTCTGACTTTTGAATGCCTGACGTCGACCTGACCTTATAATAGTTTGTAGGTAGCCTAGACCTAACCTTATAATCGTTTGTAGGTAACCTAGACCTAACCTTATAATAGTTTGTAGGTAACCTAGACCTAACCTTATAATAGTTTGTAGGTAGCCTAGACCTAACCTTATAATAGTTTGTAGGTAGCCTAGACCTAACCTTATAATAGTTTGTGGGTAACCTAGACCTAACCTTATAATAGTTTGTAGGTAGCCTAGACCTAACCTTACTATTTATACTGATACTGGGTTAACACTATTGATACTGATCAGTATAAATAGTGTTAACCCAGTATCAGTATCAATAGGGTTAACCCGGTATCAGTATAAACAAAGTTAACCCAGTATTAGTGTCAGGATTCTCCCCTTGTAGCCTGAATTCACAACCAGAACATGTCAAGTCATTGAGATATTTTCTGTTCTCTTCTGTATATTCTAATGGTTGAGGCCTGAGCTGGAATGTGAAGCTAACTGAATCTGGCTAACTTTAGGAAACCAGTATATCAAGCTAGTATCATAGTTTACCCCTCAGGCTACGTTCAGGTTTCAGCATCAGGCAGGTATCAACATGCCGAGTCGTAGGCAACAACCTGGGTTGTGTTCATTAGTTTTCTCCACAGCCAACAGTATTAAAATGTTGCATAAAACATAAACAGTTCTCTAAATGCTGTACAATGTGACCTAAACGGTTTCTGTTGCCAAACGTTTTGCTACGGTGGCACTAATGAATACACTTAAACTGTTTTGAGGAAGTGGAATTTGTAGTTAGGCTTTCCACCATATTTATTTGTTTCTCTTTCACACAACAAACCTTCCTTAGTGAAAATAATTAACATTAACTGTAGATTAGAAAGAGAATATGTTTGTTTGTTGCTTGTTGTGTTTAAAGCCTGTTTTGAGAAGACAGGTCTATAGACCTATAATACAGTAGGAGATCACCCTGGTCTATAGACCTATGATACAGTAGGAGATCACCCTGGTCCGTAGACCTATGATACAGTAGGAGATCACCCTGGTCCGTAGACCTATGATACAGTAGGAGATCACCCTGGTCTATAGACCTATGATACAGTAGGAGATCACCCTGGTCCATAGACCTATGATACAGTAGGAGATCACCCTGGTCTATAGACCTATGATACAGTAGGAGATCACCCTGGTCTATAGACCTATGCTACACTAGCAGATCACCCTGGTCTATAGACCTATGCTACACTAGCAGATCACCCTGGTCTATAGACCTATGATACAGTAGGAGATCACCCTGGTCCATAGACCTATGATACAGTAGGATATCACCCTGGTCTATAGGCCTATGATACAAAAGGAGATCACCCTGGTCTATAGACCTATGATACAGTAGGAGATCACCCTGGTCTATAGACCTATGCTACACAAGCAGATCACCCTGGTCTATAGACCTATGCTACACTAACATATCACCCTGGTATATAGACCTATGATACAGTAGGAGATCACCCTGGTCCATAGGCCTATGATACAGTAGGAGATCACCCTGGTCTATAGACCTATGATACAGTAGGAGATCACCCTGGTCTATAGACCTATGATACAGTATTAAATCACCCTGGTCTATAGACCTATGATACAGTAGGAGATCACCCTGGTCTATAGACCTATGATACAGTAGGAGATTACCCTGGTCTATAGACCTAAAATGCAGTAGGAGATCACCCTGGTCCATAGACCTATGATACAGTAGTATATCACCCTCTTCTATAGACCTATGATGCAGTAGTAGATCACCCTGGTCTATAGACCTATGATGCAGTAGTAGATCACCCTGGTCTATAGGCCTATGATGCAGTAGGAGATCACCCTGGTCTATAGACCTATGATACAGTAGGAGATCACCCTGGTCTATAGACCTATGATACAGTAGGAGATCACCCTGGTCTATAGACCTATGATAGTGTAGGTGATCACCCTGGTCTATAGACCTATGATACAGTAGGAGATCACCCTGGTCTATAGACCTATGATACAGTAGGAGATTACCCTGGTCTATAGACCTATGATACAGTAGGAGATCACCCTGGTCTATAGGCCTATGATACAGTAGGAAATTACCCTGGTCTATAGACCTATGATACAGTAGGAGATCACCCTGGACTATAGATCTATGATACAGTAGGAGATCACCCTGGTCTATAGACATATGATACAGAAGGACATCACCCTGGTCTATAGACCTATGATACAGTAGGAGATCACCCTGGTCTATAGACCTATGCTACACTAGCAGATCACCCTGGTCTATAGACCTATGCTACACTAGCAGATCACCCTGGTCTATAGACCTATGATACAGTAGGAGATCACCCTGGTCCATAGACCTATGATACAGTAGGATATCACCCTGGTCTATAGGCCTATGATACAAAAGGAGATCACCCTGGTCTATAGACCTATGATACAGTAGGAGATCACCCTGGTCTATAGACCTATGCTACACTAGCAGATCACCCTGGTCTATATACCTATGCTACACTAGCAGATCACCCTGGTATATAGACCTATGATACAGTAGGAGATCACCCTGGTCCATAGGCCTATGATACAGTAGGAGATCACCCTGGTCTATAGACCTATGATACAGTAGGAGATCACCCTGGTCTATAGACCTATGATACAGTATGAGATCACCCTGGTCTATAGACCTATGATACAGTAGGAGATCACCCTGGTCTATAGACCTATGATACAGTAGGAGATCACCCTGGTCTATAGACCTAAAATGCAGTAGGAGATCACCCTGGTCCATAGACCTATGATACAGTAGTATATCACCCTCTTCTATAGACCTATGATGCAGTAGTAGATCACCCTGGTCTATAGACCTATGATGCAGTAGTAGATCACCCTGGTCTATAGGCCTATGATGCAGTAGGAGATCACCCTGGTCTATAGACCTATGATACAGTAGGAGATCACCCTGGTCTATAGACCTATGATAGTGTAGGTGATCACCCTGGTCTATAGACCTATGATACAGTAGGAGATCACCCTGGTCTATAGACCTATGATACAGTAGGAGATTACCCTGGTCTATAGACCTATGATACAGAAGGAGATCACCCTGGTCTATAGAGCTATGCTACTCTAGCAGATCACCCTGGTCTATAGACCTATGATACAGTAGGAGATCACCCTGGTCCATAGACCTATGATACAGTAGGAGATCACCCTGGTCCATAGGCCTATGATACAGTAGGAGATCACCCTGGTCTATAGACCTATGATACAGTAGGAGATCACCCTGGTCTAAAGACCTATGATACAGTAGGAGATCACCCTGGTCTATAGACCTATGATGCAGTAGGAGATCACCCTGGCCTATAAACCTATGATACAGTAGGAGATCACCTTGCTCTATAGACCTATGATACAGTAGGAGATCACCCTGGTCTATAAACCTAAAATACAGTAGGAGATCACCCTGGTCTATAGGCCTATTATACAGTAGGAGATCACCCTGGTCTAAAGGCCTATTATACAGTAGGAGATCACCCTGGTCCATAGACCTTTGATACAGTAGGAGATCACCCTGGTCTATAGACCTATTATACAGCAGGAGATCAACCTGGTCTATATACCTATTATACAGTAGGAGATCACTCTGGTCTATAGACCTATGATACAGTAGGACATCACCCTGGTCTATAGACCTATGATACAGTAGGAGATCACCCTGGTCTATAGACCTATGATACAGTAGGAGATCACCCTGGTCTATTGACCTATGATGCAGTAGGACATCACCCTGCTCTATAGACCTATGATACAGTTGGAGATCACCCTGGTCCATAGACCTATGATGCAGTAGTAGACCACCCTGTTCTATAGACCTATGATACAGTAGGAGATCACCCTGGTCAATAGACCTATGTTACAGTAGGAGATCACCCTGGTCTATAGACCTATGATGCAGTAGGAGATCACCCTGGTCTATACCCTATGATACAGTAGTAGATCACCCTGTTCTATAGACCTATGATGCAGTACTAGATCACCCTGGTCTATAGACCTATGATACAGTAAGAGATCACCATGGTCTATAGACCTATGATACAGTAGGAGATCACCATGGTCTATAGACCTATGATACAGTAGGAGATCACCCTGGTCTATAGACCTATGATACAGTAGGAGATCACCTTGGTCTATAGACCTATGATACAGTAGGAGATCACCCTGGTCTATAGACCTAAAATGCAGTAGGAGATCACCTTGGTCTATAGACCTATGATACAGTGGTAGATCACCCTCTTCTATAGACCTATGATGCAGTAGTACATCACCCTGGTCTATAGACCTATGATACAGTAGGCGATCACCCTGGTCTATAGACCTATGATACAGTAGGAGATCACCCTGGTCTATAGACCTATGATACAGTAGGAGATCACCCTGGTCTATAGACCTATGATACAGTAGGAGATTACCCTGGTCTATAGACCTATGATACAGTAGGAGATCACCCTGGTCTATAGGCCTATGATACAGTAGGAGATTACCGTGGTCTATAGACCTATGATACAGTAGGAGATCACCCTGGTCTATAGATCTATGATACAGTAGGAGATCACCCTGGTCCATAGACCTATGATACAGAAGGAGATCACCCTGGTCTATAGACCTATGCTACACTAGCAGATCACCCTGGTCTATAGACCTAAAATGCAGTAGGAGATCACCCTGGTCTATAGACCTATGATACAGTAGTAGATCACCCTCTTCTATAGACCTATGATACAGTAGGAGATCACCCTGGTCTATAGACCTATGATACAGTAGGAGAACACCCTGGTCTATAGACCTATGATACAGTAGGAGATCACCCTGGTCCATAGACCTATGATACAGTAGGAGATCACCCTGGTCTATAGATCTATGATGCAGTAGGAGATCACCCTGGTCTATAGGCCTATGATACAGTAGGAGATCACCCTGGCCTATAGACCTATGATACAGTAGGAGATTACCCTGGTCTATAGACCTATGACACAGTAGGAGATCACCCTGGTCTATAGGCCTATTATACAGTAGGAGATCACCCTGGTCCATTGACCTTTGATACAGTAGGAGATCACCCTGGTCTATAGACCTATGACACAGTAGGAGATCACCCTGGTCTATAGACCAATGATACAGTAGGAGATCACCCTGGTCTATAGACCTATGATACAGTAGGAGATCACCCTGATCTATAGATCTATGATACAGTAGGAGATCACCCTGGTCTATAGACATATGATAGAGTAGGAGATCACCCTGGTCCATAGACCTATGATACAGTAGGAGATCACCCTAGTCCATAGACCTATGATACAGTAGGAGATCACCCTGGTCTATAGACCTATGATACAGTAGGAGATCACCCTGGTCTATAGGCCTATTAAACAGTAGGAGATCACTCTGGTCTATAGACCTATGATGCAGTAGGAGATCACCCTGGTCTATAGGCCTATTAAACAGTAGGAGATCACTCTGGTCTATAGACCTATGATGCAGTAGGAGATCACCCTGGTCTACAGACCTATGATGAAGTAGGAGATCACCCTGGTCTATAGACCTATGATACAGTAGGGGTCACCCTGGTCTATAGGCCTATTAAACACTAGGAGATCACTATGGTCTATAGACCTATGATGCAGTAGGAGATCACCCTGGTCTATAGACCTATGATACAGTAGGAGATCACTCTGGTCTATAGACCTATGATACAGTAGGAGATCACCCTGGTCTATAGGCCTATTATACAGTAGGAGATCACTCTGGTCTATAGACCTATGATACAGTAGGAGATCACCCTGGTCTATAGACCTATGATACAGTAGTAGATCACCCTCTTCTATAGACCTATGATGCAGTAGTAGATCACCCTGGTCTATAGACCTATGATACAGTAGTATATCACCCTGGTCTATAGACCTATGATGCAGTAGGAGATCACCCTGGTATATAGACCTATGATGCAGTAAGAGATCACCCTGTTCTATAGACCTATGATGCAGTAGTAGATCACCCTGGTCTATAGACCTATGATACAGTAGTAGATCACCCTGGTCTATAGACCAATGATACAGTAGGAGATCACCCTGGTCTATAGACCTATGATACAGTAGGAGATCACCCTGGTCTATAGATCTATGATACAGTAGGAGATCACCCTGGTCTATAGACCTATGATAGAGTAGGAGATCACCCTGGTCCATAGACCTATGATACAGTAGGAGATCACCCTAGTCCATAGGCCTATGATACAGTAGGAGATCACCCTGGTCTATAGACCTATGATACAGTAGTAGATCACCCTGGTCTTTAGGCCTATTAAACAGTAGGAGATCACTCTGGTCTATAGACCTATGATGCAGTAGGAGATCACCCTGGTCTATAGACCTATGATACAGTAGGAGATAACCCTGGTCTATAGGCCTATTATACAGTAGGAGATCACTCTGGTCTATAGACCTATGATACAGTAGGAGATCACCCTGGTCTATAGACCTATGATACAGTAGTAGATCACCCTCTTCTATAGACCTATGATGCAGTAGTAGATCACCCTGGTCTATAGACCTATGATGCAGTAGGAGATCACCCAGGTATATAGACCTATGATGCAGTAGGAGATCACCCTGGTCCATAGACCTATGATGCAGTAGTAGATGACCCTGTTCTATAGACCTATGATGCAGTAGTAGATCACCCTGGTCTATAGACCTATGATGCAGTAGGAGATCACCCTGGTCAATAGACCTATGATACAGTAGGATATCACCCAGGTCTTTAGACCTATGATGCAGTAGGAGATCACCCTGGTCTATAGACCTATGATACAGTAGTAGATCACCCTGGTCTATAGTCCTTTGATGCAGTAGTATATCACCCTGGTCTATAGACCTATGATGCAGTAGGAGATCACCCTGGTCTATAGACCTATGATACAGTAGGAGATCACCCTGGTCTATAGGCCTATTAAACAGTAGGAGATCACTCTGGTCTATAGACCTATGATGCAGTAGGAGATCACCCTGGTCTACAGACCTATGATACAGTAGGAGATCACCCTGGTCTATAGACCTATGATACAGTAGGGGTCACCCTGGTCTATAGGCCTATTAAACACTAGGAGATCACTATGGTCTATAGACCTATGATGCAGTAGGAGATCACCCTGGTCTATAGACCTATGATACAGTAGGAGATCACTCTGGTCTATAGACCTATGATACAGTAGGAGATCACCCTGGTCTATAGGCCTATTATACAGTAGGAGATCACTCTGGTCTATAGACCTATGATACAGTAGGAGATCACCCTGGTCTATAGACCTATGATACAGTAGTAGATCACCCTCTTCTATAGACCTATGATGCAGTAGTAGATCACCCTGGTCTATAGACCTATGATACAGTAGTATATCACCCTGGTCTATAGACCTATGATGCAGTAGGAGATCACCCTGGTATATAGACCGATGATGCAGGAGGAGATCACCCTGTTCTATAGACCTATGATCTAGTAGTAGATCACCCTGGTCTATAGACCTATGATACAGTAGTAGATCACCCTGGTCTATAGACCAATGATACAGTAGGAGATCACCCTGGTCTATAGACCTATGATACAGTAGGAGATCACCCTGGTCTATAGATCTATGATACAGTAGGAGATCACCCTGGTCTATAGACCTATGATAGAGTAGGAGATCACCCTGGTCCATAGACCTATGATACAGTAGGAGATCACCCTAGTCCATAGGCCTATGATACAGTAGGAGATCACCCTGGTCTATAGACCTATGATACAGTAGTAGATCACCCTGGTCTATAGGCCTATTAAACAGTAGGAGATCACTCTGGTCTATAGACCTATGATGCAGTAGGAGATCACCCTGGTCTATAGACCTATGATACAGTAGGAGATAACCCTGGTCTATAGGCCTATTATACAGTAGGAGATCACTCTGGTCTATAGACCTATGATACAGTAGGAGATCACCCTGGTCTATAGACCTATGATACAGTAGTAGATCACCCTCTTCTATAGACCTATGATGCAGTAGTAGATCACCCTGGTCTATAGACCTATGATGCAGTAGGAGATCACCCAGGTATATAGACCTATGATGCAGTAGTAGATGACCCTGTTCTATAGACCTATGATGCAGTAGTAGATCACCCTGGTCTATAGACCTATGATGCAGTAGGAGATCACCCTGGTCAATAGACCTATGATACAGTAGGATATCACCCAGGTCTTTAGACCTATGATGCAGTAGGAGATCACCCTGGTCTATAGACCTATGATACAGTAGTAGATCACCCTGGTCTATAGTCCTTTGATGCAGTAGTATATCACCCTGGTCTATAGACCTATGATGCAGTAGGAGATCACCCTGGTCTATAGACCTATGATACAGTAGGAGATCACCTTGGTCTATAGACCTATGACACAGTAGGAGATCACCCTGGCCTATAGACCTATGATGCAGTAGGAGTTCACCCCGGTCTGTAGACCTATAACACAGTAGGAGATCACCCTGGCCTATAGGCCTATTATACAGTAGGAGATCACCGTGGTCTATAGGCCTATTATACAGTAGGAGATCACCCTGGTCCACAGACCTATGATACAGTAGGAGATCACCCTGGTCTATTGGCCTATTATACAGTAGGAGATCACTCTGGTCTATAGACCTATGATACAGTAGGAGATCACCCTGGTCTATAGACCTATGATGCAGTAGGAGATCACCCTGGTCCATAGACCTATGCTACAGTAGGAGATCACCCTCTTCTATAGACCTATGATGCAGTAGTAGATCACCCTGGTCTATAGACCTATGATGCAGTAGGAGATCACCCTAGTCTATAGGCCTATTATACAGTAGGAGATCACTCTGGTCTATAGACCTATGATACAGTAGGAGATCACCCTGGTATATAGACCTATGATACAGTAGTAGATCACCCTCTTCTATAGACATATGATGCAGTAGTAGATCACCCTGGTCTATAGACCTATGATGCAGTAGGAGATCACCCTGGTCTATAGACCTATGATACAGTAGGAGATCACCCTGGCCTATAGACCTATGATACAGTAGGAGATCACCCTGGTCTATAGACCTATGATACAGTAGGAGATCACCCTGGTCTATAGACCTATAATACAGTAGGAGATCACCCTGGTCTATAGACCTATGATACAGTAGGAGATCACCCTGGTCTATAGACCTATGCTACACTAGCAGATCACCCTGGTCTATAGACCTATGATACAGTAGGAGATCATCCTGGTCCATAGACCTATGATACAGTAGGAGATCACCCTGGTCTATAGACCTATGATGCAGTAGGAGATCACCCTAGTCTATAGACCTATGATGCAGTAGGAGATCACCCTGGTCTATAGACCTATGATACAGTAGGAGATCACCCTGGTCTATAGACCTATGCTACACAAGCAGATCACCCTGGTCTATAGACCTATGCTACACTAACATATCACCCTGGTATATAGACCTATGATACAGTAGGAGATCACCCTGGTCCATAGGCCTATGATACAGTAGGAGATCACCCTGGTCTATAGACCTATGATACAGTAGGAGATCACCCTGGTCTATAGACCTATGATACAGTATTAAATCACCCTGGTCTATAGACCTATGATACAGTAGGAGATCACCCTGGTCTATAGACCTATGATACAGTAGGAGATTACCCTGGTCTATAGACCTAAAATGCAGTAGGAGATCACCCTGGTCCATAGACCTATGATACAGTAGTATATCACCCTCTTCTATAGACCTATGATGCAGTAGTAGATCACCCTGGTCTATAGACCTATGATGCAGTAGTAGATCACCCTGGTCTATAGGCCTATGATGCAGTAGGAGATCACCCTGGTCTATAGACCTATGATACAGTAGGAGATCACCCTGGTCTATAGACCTATGATACAGTAGGAGATCACCCTGGTCTATAGACCTATGATAGTGTAGGTGATCACCCTGGTCTATAGACCTATGATACAGTAGGAGATCACCCTGGTCTATAGACCTATGATACAGTAGGAGATTACCCTGGTCTATAGACCTATGATACAGTAGGAGATCACCCTGGTCTATAGGCCTATGATACAGTAGGAAATTACCCTGGTCTATAGACCTATGATACAGTAGGAGATCACCCTGGACTATAGATCTATGATACAGTAGGAGATCACCCTGGTCTATAGACATATGATACAGAAGGAGATCACCCTGGTCTATAGACCTATGATACAGTAGGAGATCACCCTGGTCTATAGACCTATGCTACACTAGCAGATCACCCTGGTCTATAGACCTATGCTACACTAGCAGATCACCCTGGTCTATAGACCTATGATACAGTAGGAGATCACCCTGGTCCATAGACCTATGATACAGTAGGATATCACCCTGGTCTATAGGCCTATGATACAAAAGGAGATCACCCTGGTCTATAGACCTATGATACAGTAGGAGATCACCCTGGTCTATAGACCTATGCTACACTAGCAGATCACCCTGGTCTATATACCTATGCTACACTAGCAGATCACCCTGGTATATAGACCTATGATACAGTAGGAGATCACCCTGGTCCATAGGCCTATGATACAGTAGGAGATCACCCTGGTCTATAGACCTATGATACAGTAGGAGATCACCCTGGTCTATAGACCTATGATACAGTATGAGATCACCCTGGTCTATAGACCTATGATACAGTAGGAGATCACCCTGGTCTATAGACCTATGATACAGTAGGAGATCACCCTGGTCTATAGACCTAAAATGCAGTAGGAGATCACCCTGGTCCATAGACCTATGATACAGTAGTATATCACCCTCTTCTATAGACCTATGATGCAGTAGTAGATCACCCTGGTCTATAGACCTATGATGCAGTAGTAGATCACCCTGGTCTATAGGCCTATGATGCAGTAGGAGATCACCCTGGTCTATAGACCTATGATACAGTAGGAGATCACCCTGGTCTATAGACCTATGATAGTGTAGGTGATCACCCTGGTCTATAGACCTATGATACAGTAGGAGATCACCCTGGTCTATAGACCTATGATACAGTAGGAGATTACCCTGGTCTATAGACCTATGATACAGAAGGAGATCACCCTGGTCTATAGAGCTATGCTACTCTAGCAGATCACCCTGGTCTATAGACCTATGATACAGTAGGAGATCACCCTGGTCCATAGACCTATGATACAGTAGGAGATCACCCTGGTCCATAGGCCTATGATACAGTAGGAGATCACCCTGGTCTATAGACCTATGATACAGTAGGAGATCACCCTGGTCTAAAGACCTATGATACAGTAGGAGATCACCCTGGTCTATAGACCTATGATGCAGTAGGAGATCACCCTGGCCTATAAACCTATGATACAGTAGGAGATCACCTTGCTCTATAGACCTATGATACAGTAGGAGATCACCCTGGTCTATAAACCTAAAATACAGTAGGAGATCACCCTGGTCTATAGGCCTATTATACAGTAGGAGATCACCCTGGTCTATAGGCCTATTATACAGTAGGAGATCACCCTGGTCCATAGACCTTTGATACAGTAGGAGATCACCCTGGTCTATAGACCTATTATACAGCAGGAGATCAACCTGGTCTATATACCTATTATACAGTAGGAGATCACTCTGGTCTATAGACCTATGATACAGTAGGACATCACCCTGGTCTATAGACCTATGATACAGTAGGAGATCACCCTGGTCTATAGACCTATGATACAGTAGGAGATCACCCTGGTCTATTGACCTATGATGCAGTAGGACATCACCCTGCTCTATAGACCTATGATACAGTTGGAGATCACCCTGGTCCATAGACCTATGATGCAGTAGTAGACCACCCTGTTCTATAGACCTATGATACAGTAGGAGATCACCCTGGTCAATAGACCTATGTTACAGTAGGAGATCACCCTGGTCTATAGACCTATGATGCAGTAGGAGATCACCCTGGTCTATACCCTATGATACAGTAGTAGATCACCCTGGTCTATAGACCTATGATGCAGTACTAGATCACCCTGGTCTATAGACCTATGATACAGTAAGAGATCACCATGGTCTATAGACCTATGATACAGTAGGAGATCACCATGGTCTATAGACCTATGATACAGTAGGAGATCACCCTGGTCTATAGACCTATGATACAGTAGGAGATCACCTTGGTCTATAGACCTATGATACAGTAGGAGATCACCCTGGTCTATAGACCTAAAATGCAGTAGGAGATCACCTTGGTCTATAGACCTATGATACAGTGGTAGATCACCCTCTTCTATAGACCTATGATGCAGTAGTACATCACCCTGGTCTATAGACCTATGATACAGTAGGCGATCACCCTGGTCTATAGACCTATGATACAGTAGGAGATCACCCTGGTCTATAGACCTATGATACAGTAGGAGATCACCCTGGTCTATAGACCTATGATACAGTAGGAGATTACCCTGGTCTATAGACCTATGATACAGTAGGAGATCACCCTGGTCTATAGGCCTATGATACAGTAGGAGATTACCCTGGTCTATAGACCTATGATACAGTAGGAGATCACCCTGGTCTATAGATCTATGATACAGTAGGAGATCACCCTGGTCCATAGACCTATGATACAGAAGGAGATCACCCTGGTCTATAGACCTATGCTACACTAGCAGATCACCCTGGTCTATAGACCTAAAATGCAGTAGGAGATCACCCTGGTCTATAGACCTATGATACAGTAGTAGATCACCCTCTTCTATAGACCTATGATACAGTAGGAGATCACCCTGGTCTATAGACCTATGATACAGTAGGAGAACACCCTGGTCTATAGACCTATGATACAGTAGGAGATCACCCTGGTCCATAGACCTATGATACAGTAGGAGATCACCCTGGTCTATAGATCTATGATGCAGTAGGAGATCACCCTGGTCTATAGGCCTATGATACAGTAGGAGATCACCCTGGCCTATAGACCTATGATACAGTAGGAGATTACCCTGGTCTATAGACCTATGACACAGTAGGAGATCACCCTGGTCTATAGGCCTATTATACAGTAGGAGATCACCCTGGTCCATTGACCTTTGATACAGTAGGAGATCACCCTGGTCTATAGACCTATGACACAGTAGGAGATCACCCTGGTCTATAGACCAATGATACAGTAGGAGATCACCCTGGTCTATAGACCTATGATACAGTAGGAGATCACCCTGATCTATAGATCTATGATACAGTAGGAGATCACCCTGGTCTATAGACATATGATAGAGTAGGAGATCACCCTGGTCCATAGACCTATGATACAGTAGGAGATCACCCTGGTCTATAGACCTATGATACAGTAGGAGATCACCCTGGTCTATAGACCTATGATACAGTATGAGATCACCCTGGTCTATAGACCTATGATACAGTAGGAGATCACCCTGGTCTATAGACCTATGATACAGTAGGAGATCACCCTGGTCTATAGACCTAAAATGCAGTAGGAGATCACCCTGGTCCATAGACCTATGATACAGTAGTATATCACCCTCTTCTATAGACCTATGATGCAGTAGTAGATCACCCTGGTCTATAGACCTATGATGCAGTAGTAGATCACCCTGGTCTATAGGCCTATGATGCAGTAGGAGATCACCCTGGTCTATAGACCTATGATACAGTAGGAGATCACCCTGGTCTATAGACCTATGATAGTGTAGGTGATCACCCTGGTCTATAGACCTATGATACAGTAGGAGATCACCCTGGTCTATAGACCTATGATACAGTAGGAGATTACCCTGGTCTATAGACCTATGATACAGAAGGAGATCACCCTGGTCTATAGAGCTATGCTACTCTAGCAGATCACCCTGGTCTATAGACCTATGATACAGTAGGAGATCACCCTGGTCCATAGACCTATGATACAGTAGGAGATCACCCTGGTCCATAGGCCTATGATACAGTAGGAGATCACCCTGGTCTATAGACCTATGATACAGTAGGAGATCACCCTGGTCTAAAGACCTATGATACAGTAGGAGATCACCCTGGTCTATAGACCTATGATGCAGTAGGAGATCACCCTGGCCTATAAACCTATGATACAGTAGGAGATCACCTTGCTCTATAGACCTATGATACAGTAGGAGATCACCCTGGTCTATAAACCTAAAATACAGTAGGAGATCACCCTGGTCTATAGGCCTATTATACAGTAGGAGATCACCCTGGTCTATAGGCCTATTATACAGTAGGAGATCACCCTGGTCCATAGACCTTTGATACAGTAGGAGATCACCCTGGTCTATAGACCTATTATACAGCAGGAGATCAACCTGGTCTATATACCTATTATACAGTAGGAGATCACTCTGGTCTATAGACCTATGATACAGTAGGACATCACCCTGGTCTATAGACCTATGATACAGTAGGAGATCACCCTGGTCTATAGACCTATGATACAGTAGGAGATCACCCTGGTCTATTGACCTATGATGCAGTAGGACATCACCCTGCTCTATAGACCTATGATACAGTTGGAGATCACCCTGGTCCATAGACCTATGATGCAGTAGTAGACCACCCTGTTCTATAGACCTATGATACAGTAGGAGATCACCCTGGTCAATAGACCTATGTTACAGTAGGAGATCACCCTGGTCTATAGACCTATGATGCAGTAGGAGATCACCCTGGTCTATACCCTATGATACAGTAGTAGATCACCCTGGTCTATAGACCTATGATGCAGTACTAGATCACCCTGGTCTATAGACCTATGATACAGTAAGAGATCACCATGGTCTATAGACCTATGATACAGTAGGAGATCACCATGGTCTATAGACCTATGATACAGTAGGAGATCACCCTGGTCTATAGACCTATGATACAGTAGGAGATCACCTTGGTCTATAGACCTATGATACAGTAGGAGATCACCCTGGTCTATAGACCTAAAATGCAGTAGGAGATCACCTTGGTCTATAGACCTATGATACAGTGGTAGATCACCCTCTTCTATAGACCTATGATGCAGTAGTACATCACCCTGGTCTATAGACCTATGATACAGTAGGCGATCACCCTGGTCTATAGACCTATGATACAGTAGGAGATCACCCTGGTCTATAGACCTATGATACAGTAGGAGATCACCCTGGTCTATAGACCTATGATACAGTAGGAGATTACCCTGGTCTATAGACCTATGATACAGTAGGAGATCACCCTGGTCTATAGGCCTATGATACAGTAGGAGATTACCCTGGTCTATAGACCTATGATACAGTAGGAGATCACCCTGGTCTATAGATCTATGATACAGTAGGAGATCACCCTGGTCCATAGACCTATGATACAGAAGGAGATCACCCTGGTCTATAGACCTATGCTACACTAGCAGATCACCCTGGTCTATAGACCTAAAATGCAGTAGATCACCCTGGTCTATAGACCTATGATACAGTAGTAGATCACCCTCTTCTATAGACCTATGATACAGTAGGAGATCACCCTGGTCTATAGACCTATGATACAGTAGGAGAACACCCTGGTCTATAGACCTATGATACAGTAGGAGATCACCCTGGTCCATAGACCTATGATACAGTAGGAGATCACCCTGGTCTATAGATCTATGATGCAGTAGGAGATCACCCTGGTCTATAGGCCTATGATACAGTAGGAGATCACCCTGGCCTATAGACCTATGATACAGTAGGAGATTACCCTGGTCTATAGACCTATGACACAGTAGGAGATCACCCTGGTCTATAGGCCTATTATACAGTAGGAGATCACCCTGGTCCATTGACCTTTGATACAGTAGGAGATCACCCTGGTCTATAGACCTATGACACAGTAGGAGATCACCCTGGTCTATAGACCAATGATACAGTAGGAGATCACCCTGGTCTATAGACCTATGATACAGTAGGAGATCACCCTGATCTATAGATCTATGATACAGTAGGAGATCACCCTGGTCTATAGACATATGATAGAGTAGGAGATCACCCTGGTCCATAGACCTATGATACAGTAGGAGATCACCCTCTTCTATAGACCTATGATACAGTAGGAGATCACCCTGGTCTATAGACCTATGATACAGTAGGAGATCACCCTGGTCTATAGGCCTATTATACAGTAGGAGATCACCCTGGTCTATAGGCCTATTATACAGTAGGAGATCACCCTGGTCCATAGACCTTTGATACAGTAGGAGATCACTCTGGTCTATAGACCTATGATACAGTAGGAGATCACCCTGGTCTATAGACCTATTATACAGCAGGAGATCAACCTGGTCTATATACCTATTATACAGTAGGAGATCACTCTGGTCTATAGACCTATGATACAGTAGGACATCACCCTGGTCTATAGACCTATGATACAGTAGGAGATCACCCTGGTCCATAGACCTATGCTACAGTAGGAGATCACCCTCTTCTATAGACCTATGATGCAGTAGTAGATCACCCTGGTCTATAGACCTATGATGCAGTAGGAGATCACCCTAGTCTATAGGCCTATTATACAGTAGGAGATCACTCTGGTCTATAGACCTATGATACAGTAGGAGATCACCCTGGTATATAGACCTATGATACAGTAGTAGATCACCCTCTTCTATAGACATATGATGCAGTAGTAGATCACCCTGGTCTATAGACCTATGATGCAGTAGGAGATCACCCTGGTCTATAGACCTATGATACAGTAGGAGATCACCCTGGCCTATAGACCTATGATACAGTAGGAGATCACCCTGGTCTATAGACCTATGATACAGTAGGAGATCACCCTGGTCTATAGACCTATAATACAGTAGGAGATCACCCTGGTCTATAGACCTATGATACAGTAGGAGATCACCCTGGTCTATAGACCTATGCTACACTAGCAGATCACCCTGGTCTATAGACCTATGATACAGTAGGAGATCATCCTGGTCCATAGACCTATGATACAGTAGGAGATCACCCTGGTCTATAGACCTATGATGCAGTAGGAGATCACCCTAGTCTATAGACCTATGATGCAGTAGGAGATCACCCTGGTCTATAGACCTATGATACAGTAGGAGATCACCCTGGTCTATAGACCTATGCTACACAAGCAGATCACCCTGGTCTATAGACCTATGCTACACTAACATATCACCCTGGTATATAGACCTATGATACAGTAGGAGATCACCCTGGTCCATAGGCCTATGATACAGTAGGAGATCACCCTGGTCTATAGACCTATGATGCAGTAGGAGATCACCCTAGTCTATAGACCTATGATGCAGTAGGAGATCACCCTGGCCTATAGACCTATGATGCAGTAGGAGTTCACCCCGGTCTGTAGACCTATAACACAGTAGGAGATCACCCTGGCCTATAGGCCTATTATACAGTAGGAGATCACCGTGGTCTATAGGCCTATTATACAGTAGGAGATCACCCTGGTCCACAGACCTATGATACAGTAGGAGATCACCCTGGTCTATTGGCCTATTATACAGTAGGAGATCACTCTGGTCTATAGACCTATGATACAGTAGGAGATCACCCTGGTCTATAGACCTATGATGCAGTAGGAGATCACCCTGGTCCATAGACCTATGCTACAGTAGGAGATCACCCTCTTCTATAGACCTATGATGCAGTAGTAGATCACCCTGGTCTATAGACCTATGATGCAGTAGGAGATCACCCTAGTCTATAGGCCTATTATACAGTAGGAGATCACTCTGGTCTATAGACCTATGATACAGTAGGAGATCACCCTGGTATATAGACCTATGATACAGTAGTAGATCACCCTCTTCTATAGACATATGATGCAGTAGTAGATCACCCTGGTCTATAGACCTATGATGCAGTAGGAGATCACCCTGGTCTATAGACCTATGATACAGTAGGAGATCACCCTGGCCTATAGACCTATGATACAGTAGGAGATCACCCTGGTCTATAGACCTATGATACAGTAGGAGATCACCCTGGTCTATAGACCTATAATACAGTAGGAGATCACCCTGGTCTATAGACCTATGATACAGTAGGAGATCACCCTGGTCTATAGACCTATGCTACACTAGCAGATCACCCTGGTCTATAGACCTATGATACAGTAGGAGATCATCCTGGTCCATAGACCTATGATACAGTAGGAGATCACCCTGGTCTATAGACCTATGATGCAGTAGGAGATCACCCTAGTCTATAGACCTATGATGCAGTAGGAGATCACCCTGGTCTATAGACCTATGATACAGTAGGAGATCACCCTGGTCTATAGACCTATGCTACACAAGCAGATCACCCTGGTCTATAGACCTATGCTACACTAACATATCACCCTGGTATATAGACCTATGATACAGTAGGAGATCACCCTGGTCCATAGGCCTATGATACAGTAGGAGATCACCCTGGTCTATAGACCTATGATACAGTAGGAGATCACCCTGGTCTATAGACCTATGATACAGTATTAAATCACCCTGGTCTATAGACCTATGATACAGTAGGAGATCACCCTGGTCTATAGACCTATGATACAGTAGGAGATTACCCTGGTCTATAGACCTAAAATGCAGTAGGAGATCACCCTGGTCCATAGACCTATGATACAGTAGTATATCACCCTCTTCTATAGACCTATGATGCAGTAGTAGATCACCCTGGTCTATAGACCTATGATGCAGTAGTAGATCACCCTGGTCTATAGGCCTATGATGCAGTAGGAGATCACCCTGGTCTATAGACCTATGATACAGTAGGAGATCACCCTGGTCTATAGACCTATGATACAGTAGGAGATCACCCTGGTCTATAGACCTATGATAGTGTAGGTGATCACCCTGGTCTATAGACCTATGATACAGTAGGAGATCACCCTGGTCTATAGACCTATGATACAGTAGGAGATTACCCTGGTCTATAGACCTATGATACAGTAGGAGATCACCCTGGTCTATAGGCCTATGATACAGTAGGAAATTACCCTGGTCTATAGACCTATGATACAGTAGGAGATCACCCTGGACTATAGATCTATGATACAGTAGGAGATCACCCTGGTCTATAGACATATGATACAGAAGGAGATCACCCTGGTCTATAGACCTATGATACAGTAGGAGATCACCCTGGTCTATAGACCTATGCTACACTAGCAGATCACCCTGGTCTATAGACCTATGCTACACTAGCAGATCACCCTGGTCTATAGACCTATGATACAGTAGGAGATCACCCTGGTCCATAGACCTATGATACAGTAGGATATCACCCTGGTCTATAGGCCTATGATACAAAAGGAGATCACCCTGGTCTATAGACCTATGATACAGTAGGAGATCACCCTGGTCTATAGACCTATGCTACACTAGCAGATCACCCTGGTCTATATACCTATGCTACACTAGCAGATCACCCTGGTATATAGACCTATGATACAGTAGGAGATCACCCTGGTCCATAGGCCTATGATACAGTAGGAGATCACCCTGGTCTATAGACCTATGATACAGTAGGAGATCACCCTGGTCTATAGACCTATGATACAGTATGAGATCACCCTGGTCTATAGACCTATGATACAGTAGGAGATCACCCTGGTCTATAGACCTATGATACAGTAGGAGATCACCCTGGTCTATAGACCTAAAATGCAGTAGGAGATCACCCTGGTCCATAGACCTATGATACAGTAGTATATCACCCTCTTCTATAGACCTATGATGCAGTAGTAGATCACCCTGGTCTATAGACCTATGATGCAGTAGTAGATCACCCTGGTCTATAGGCCTATGATGCAGTAGGAGATCACCCTGGTCTATAGACCTATGATACAGTAGGAGATCACCCTGGTCTATAGACCTATGATAGTGTAGGTGATCACCCTGGTCTATAGACCTATGATACAGTAGGAGATCACCCTGGTCTATAGACCTATGATACAGTAGGAGATTACCCTGGTCTATAGACCTATGATACAGAAGGAGATCACCCTGGTCTATAGAGCTATGCTACTCTAGCAGATCACCCTGGTCTATAGACCTATGATACAGTAGGAGATCACCCTGGTCCATAGACCTATGATACAGTAGGAGATCACCCTGGTCCATAGGCCTATGATACAGTAGGAGATCACCCTGGTCTATAGACCTATGATACAGTAGGAGATCACCCTGGTCTAAAGACCTATGATACAGTAGGAGATCACCCTGGTCTATAGACCTATGATGCAGTAGGAGATCACCCTGGCCTATAAACCTATGATACAGTAGGAGATCACCTTGCTCTATAGACCTATGATACAGTAGGAGATCACCCTGGTCTATAAACCTAAATACAGTAGGAGATCACCCTGGTCTATAGGCCTATTATACAGTAGGAGATCACCCTGGTCTATAGGCCTATTATACAGTAGGAGATCACCCTGGTCCATAGACCTTTGATACAGTAGGAGATCACCCTGGTCTATAGACCTATTATACAGCAGGAGATCAACCTGGTCTATATACCTATTATACAGTAGGAGATCACTCTGGTCTATAGACCTATGATACAGTAGGACATCACCCTGGTCTATAGACCTATGATACAGTAGGAGATCACCCTGGTCTATAGACCTATGATACAGTAGGAGATCACCCTGGTCTATTGACCTATGATGCAGTAGGACATCACCCTGCTCTATAGACCTATGATACAGTAGGAGATCACCCTGGTCCATAGACCTATGATGCAGTAGTAGACCACCCTGTTCTATAGACCTATGATACAGTAGGAGATCACCCTGGTCAATAGACCTATGTTACAGTAGGAGATCACCCTGGTCTATAGACCTATGATGCAGTAGGAGATCACCCTGGTCTATACCCTATGATACAGTAGTAGATCACCCTGGTCTATAGACCTATGATGCAGTACTAGATCACCCTGGTCTATAGACCTATGATACAGTAAGAGATCACCATGGTCTATAGACCTATGATACAGTAGGAGATCACCATGGTCTATAGACCTATGATACAGTAGGAGATCACCCTGGTCTATAGACCTATGATACAGTAGGAGATCACCTTGGTCTATAGACCTATGATACAGTAGGAGATCACCCTGGTCTATAGACCTAAAATGCAGTAGGAGATCACCTTGGTCTATAGACCTATGATACAGTGGTAGATCACCCTCTTCTATAGACCTATGATGCAGTAGTACATCACCCTGGTCTATAGACCTATGATACAGTAGGCGATCACCCTGGTCTATAGACCTATGATACAGTAGGAGATCACCCTGGTCTATAGACCTATGATACAGTAGGAGATCACCCTGGTCTATAGACCTATGATACAGTAGGAGATTACCCTGGTCTATAGACCTATGATACAGTAGGAGATCACCCTGGTCTATAGGCCTATGATACAGTAGGAGATTACCCTGGTCTATAGACCTATGATACAGTAGGAGATCACCCTGGTCTATAGATCTATGATACAGTAGGAGATCACCCTGGTCCATAGACCTATGATACAGAAGGAGATCACCCTGGTCTATAGACCTATGCTACACTAGCAGATCACCCTGGTCTATAGACCTAAATGCAGTAGGAGATCACCCTGGTCTATAGACCTATGATACAGTAGTAGATCACCCTCTTCTATAGACCTATGATACAGTAGGAGATCACCCTGGTCTATAGACCTATGATACAGTAGGAGAACACCCTGGTCTATAGACCTATGATACAGTAGGAGATCACCCTGGTCCATAGACCTATGATACAGTAGGAGATCACCCTGGTCTATAGATCTATGATGCAGTAGGAGATCACCCTGGTCTATAGGCCTATGATACAGTAGGAGATCACCCTGGCCTATAGACCTATGATACAGTAGGAGATTACCCTGGTCTATAGACCTATGACACAGTAGGAGATCACCCTGGTCTATAGGCCTATTATACAGTAGGAGATCACCCTGGTCCATTGACCTTTGATACAGTAGGAGATCACCCTGGTCTATAGACCTATGACACAGTAGGAGATCACCCTGGTCTATAGACCAATGATACAGTAGGAGATCACCCTGGTCTATAGACCTATGATACAGTAGGAGATCACCCTGATCTATAGATCTATGATACAGTAGGAGATCACCCTGGTCTATAGACATATGATAGAGTAGGAGATCACCCTGGTCCATAGACCTATGATACAGTAGGAGATCACCCTGGTCTATAGACCTATGATACAGTAGGAGATCACCCTGGTCTATAGACCTATGATACAGTATGAGATCACCCTGGTCTATAGACCTATGATACAGTAGGAGATCACCCTGGTCTATAGACCTATGATACAGTAGGAGATCACCCTGGTCTATAGACCTAAAATGCAGTAGGAGATCACCCTGGTCCATAGACCTATGATACAGTAGTATATCACCCTCTTCTATAGACCTATGATGCAGTAGTAGATCACCCTGGTCTATAGACCTATGATGCAGTAGTAGATCACCCTGGTCTATAGGCCTATGATGCAGTAGGAGATCACCCTGGTCTATAGACCTATGATACAGTAGGAGATCACCCTGGTCTATAGACCTATGATAGTGTAGGTGATCACCCTGGTCTATAGACCTATGATACAGTAGGAGATCACCCTGGTCTATAGACCTATGATACAGTAGGAGATTACCCTGGTCTATAGACCTATGATACAGAAGGAGATCACCCTGGTCTATAGAGCTATGCTACTCTAGCAGATCACCCTGGTCTATAGACCTATGATACAGTAGGAGATCACCCTGGTCCATAGACCTATGATACAGTAGGAGATCACCCTGGTCCATAGGCCTATGATACAGTAGGAGATCACCCTGGTCTATAGACCTATGATACAGTAGGAGATCACCCTGGTCTAAAGACCTATGATACAGTAGGAGATCACCCTGGTCTATAGACCTATGATGCAGTAGGAGATCACCCTGGCCTATAAACCTATGATACAGTAGGAGATCACCTTGCTCTATAGACCTATGATACAGTAGGAGATCACCCTGGTCTATAAACCTAAAATACAGTAGGAGATCACCCTGGTCTATAGGCCTATTATACAGTAGGAGATCACCCTGGTCTATAGGCCTATTATACAGTAGGAGATCACCCTGGTCCATAGACCTTTGATACAGTAGGAGATCACCCTGGTCTATAGACCTATTATACAGCAGGAGATCAACCTGGTCTATATACCTATTATACAGTAGGAGATCACTCTGGTCTATAGACCTATGATACAGTAGGACATCACCCTGGTCTATAGACCTATGATACAGTAGGAGATCACCCTGGTCTATAGACCTATGATACAGTAGGAGATCACCCTGGTCTATTGACCTATGATGCAGTAGGACATCACCCTGCTCTATAGACCTATGATACAGTTGGAGATCACCCTGGTCCATAGACCTATGATGCAGTAGTAGACCACCCTGTTCTATAGACCTATGATACAGTAGGAGATCACCCTGGTCTATAGACCTATGATGCAGTAGGAGATCACCCTGGTCTATACCCTATGATACAGTAGTAGATCACCCTGGTCTATAGACCTATGATGCAGTACTAGATCACCCTGGTCTATAGACCTATGATACAGTAAGAGATCACCATGGTCTATAGACCTATGATACAGTAGGAGATCACCATGGTCTATAGACCTATGATACAGTAGGAGATCACCCTGGTCTATAGACCTATGATACAGTAGGAGATCACCTTGGTCTATAGACCTATGATACAGTAGGAGATCACCCTGGTCTATAGACCTAAATGCAGTAGGAGATCACCTTGGTCTATAGACCTATGATACAGTAGGTAGATCACCCTCTTCTATAGACCTATGATGCAGTAGTACATCACCCTGGTCTATAGACCTATGATACAGTAGGCGATCACCCTGGTCTATAGACCTATGATACAGTAGGAGATCACCCTGGTCTATAGACCTATGATACAGTAGGAGATCACCCTGGTCTATAGACCTATGATACAGTAGGAGATTACCCTGGTCTATAGACCTATGATACAGTAGGAGATCACCCTGGTCTATAGGCCTATGATACAGTAGGAGATTACCCTGGTCTATAGACCTATGATACAGTAGGAGATCACCCTGGTCTATAGATCTATGATACAGTAGGAGATCACCCTGGTCCATAGACCTATGATACAGAAGGAGATCACCCTGGTCTATAGACCTATGCTACACTAGCAGATCACCCTGGTCTATAGACCTAAAATGCAGTAGATCACCCTGGTCTATAGACCTATGATACAGTAGTAGATCACCCTCTTCTATAGACCTATGATACAGTAGGAGATCACCCTGGTCTATAGACCTATGATACAGTAGGAGAACACCCTGGTCTATAGACCTATGATACAGTAGGAGATCACCCTGGTCCATAGACCTATGATACAGTAGGAGATCACCCTGGTCTATAGATCTATGATGCAGTAGGAGATCACCCTGGTCTATAGGCCTATGATACAGTAGGAGATCACCCTGGCCTATAGACCTATGATACAGTAGGAGATTACCCTGGTCTATAGACCTATGACACAGTAGGAGATCACCCTGGTCTATAGGCCTATTATACAGTAGGAGATCACCCTGGTCCATTAGACCTTTGATACAGTAGGAGATCACCCTGGTCTATAGACCTATGACACAGTAGGAGATCACCCTGGTCTATAGACCAATGATACAGTAGGAGATCACCCTGGTCTATAGACCTATGATACAGTAGGAGATCACCCTGATCTATAGATCTATGATACAGTAGGAGATCACCCTGGTCTATAGACATATGATAGAGTAGGAGATCACCCTGGTCCATAGACCTATGATACAGTAGGAGATCACCCTCTTCTATAGACCTATGATACAGTAGGAGATCACCCTGGTCTATAGACCTATGATACAGTAGGAGATCACCCTGGTCTATAGGCCTATTATACAGTAGGAGATCACCCTGGTCTATAGGCCTATTATACAGTAGGAGATCACCCTGGTCCATAGACCTATTGATACAGTAGGAGATCACCCTGGTCTATAGACCTATTATACAGCTAGGAGATCAACCTGGTCTATATACCTATTATACAGTAGGAGATCACTCTGGTCTATAGACCTATGATACAGTAGGACATCACCCTGGTCTATAGACCTATGATACAGTAGGAGATCACCCTGGTCTATAGACCTATGATACAGTAGGAGATCACCCTGGTCTATAGACCTATGATGCAGTAGGAGATCACCCTGGCCTATAGACCTATGATACAGTAGGAGATCACCTTGCTCTATAGACCTATGATACAGTAGGAGATCACCCTGGTCTATAAACCTATAATACAGTAGGAGATCACCCTGGTCTATAGGCCTATTATACAGTAGGAGATCACCCTGGTCTATAGGCCTATTATACAGTAGGAGATCACCCTGGTCCATAGACCTATTGATACAGTAGGAGATCACCCTGGTCTATAGACCTATTATACAGTAGGAGATCAACCTGGTCTATATACCTATTATACAGTAGGAGATCACTCTGGTCTATAGACCTATGATACAGTAGGACATCACCCTGGTCTATAGACCTATGATACAGTAGGAGATCACCCTGGTCTATAGACCTATGATACAGTAGGAGATCACCCTGGTCTATTGACCTATGATGCAGTAGGACATCACCCTGCTCTATAGACCTATGATACAGTTAGGAGATCACCCTGGTCCATAGACCTATGATGCAGTAGTAGACCACCCTGTTCTATAGACCTATGATACAGTAGGAGATCACCCTGGTCAATAGACCTATGTTACAGTAGGAGATCACCCTGGTCTATAGACCTATGATGCAGTAGGAGATCACCCTGGTCTATACCCTATGATACAGTAGTAGATCACCCTGGTCTATAGACCTATGATGCAGTACTAGATCACCCTGGTCTATAGACCTATGATACAGTAAGAGATCACCATGGTCTATAGACCTATGATACAGTAGGAGATCACCATGGTCTATAGACCTATGATACAGTAGGAGATCACCCTGGTCTATAGACCTATGATACAGTAGGAGATCACCCTTGGTCTATAGACCTATGATACAGTAGGAGATCACCCTGGTCTATAGACCTATAATGCAGTAGGAGATCACCTTGGTCTATAGACCTATGATACAGTAGGTAGATCACCCTCTTCTATAGACCTATGATGCAGTAGTACATCACCCTGGTCTATAGACCTATGATACAGTAGGCGATCACCCTGGTCTATAGACCTATGATACAGTAGGAGATCACCCTGGTCTATAGACCTATGATACAGTAGGAGATCACCCTGGTCTATAGACCTATGATACAGTAGGAGATTACCCTGGTCTATAGACCTATGATACAGTAGGAGATCACCCTGGTCTATAGGCCTATGATACAGTAGGAGATTACCCTGGTCTATAGACCTATGATACAGTAGGAGATCACCCTGGTCTATAGATCTATGATACAGTAGGAGATCACCCTGGTCCATAGACCTATGATACAGAAGGAGATCACCCTGGTCTATAGACCTATGCTACACTAGCAGATCACCCTGGTCTATAGACCTAAATGCAGTAGGAGATCACCCTGGTCTATAGACCTATGATACAGTAGTAGATCACCCTCTTCTATAGACCTATGATACAGTAGGAGATCACCCTGGTCTATAGACCTATGATACAGTAGGAGAACACCCTGGTCTATAGACCTATGATACAGTAGGAGATCACCCTGGTCCATAGACCTATGATACAGTAGGAGATCACCCTGGTCTATAGATCTATGATGCAGTAGGAGATCACCCTGGTCTATAGGCCTATGATACAGTAGGAGATCACCCTGGCCTATAGACCTATGATACAGTAGGAGATTACCCTGGTCTATAGACCTATGACACAGTAGGAGATCACCCTGGTCTATAGGCCTATTATACAGTAGGAGATCACCCTGGTCCATTGACCTTTGATACAGTAGGAGATCACCCTGGTCTATAGACCTATGACACAGTAGGAGATCACCCTGGTCTATAGACCAATGATACAGTAGGAGATCACCCTGGTCTATAGACCTATGATACAGTAGGAGA
Source organism: Oncorhynchus mykiss (assembly GCF_013265735.2). Taxonomy (NCBI): domain Eukaryota; kingdom Metazoa; phylum Chordata; class Actinopteri; order Salmoniformes; family Salmonidae; genus Oncorhynchus; species Oncorhynchus mykiss. Next base: position 100,863,401 of record NC_048576.1, read on the forward strand.
TCACCCTGATCTAAAGATCTATGATACAGTAGGAGATCACCCTGGTCTATAGACATATGATAGAGTAGGAGATCACCCTGGTCCATAGACCTATGATACAGTAGGAGATCACCCTAGTCCATAGACCTATGATACAGTAGGAGATCACCCTGGTCTATAGACCTATGATACAGTAGGAGATCACCCTGGTCTATAGGCCTATTAAACAGTAGGAGATCACTCTGGTCTATAGACCTATGATGCAGTAGGAGATCACCCTGGTCTATAGGCCTATTAAACAGTAGGAGATCACTCTGGTCTATAGACCTATGATGCAGTAGGAGATCACCCTGGTCTACAGACCTATGATACAGTAGGAGATCACCCTGGTCTATAGACCTATGATACAGTAGGGGTCACCCTGGTCTATAGGCCTATTAAACACTAGGAGATCACTATGGTCTATAGACCTATGATGCAGTAGGAGATCACCCTGGTCTATAGACCTATGATACAGTAGGAGATCACTCTGGTCTATAGACCTATGATACAGTAGGAGATCACCCTGGTCTATAGACCTATTATACAGTAGGAGATCACTCTGGTCTATAGACCTATGATACAGTAGGAGATCACCCTGGTCTATAGACCTATGATACAGTAGTAGATCACCCTCTTCTATAGACCTATGATGCAGTAGTAGATCACCCTGGTCTATAGACCTATGATACAGTAGTATATCACCCTGGTCTATAGACCTATGATGCAGTAGGAGATCACCCTGGTATATAGACCTATGATGCAGTAAGAGATCACCCTGTTCTATAGACCTATGATGCAGTAGTAGATCACCCTGGTCTATAGACCTATGATACAGTAGTAGATCACCCTGGTCTATAGACCAATGATACAGTAGGAGATCACCCTGGTCTATAGACCTATGATACAGTAGGAGATCACCCTGGTCTATAGATCTATGATACAGTAGGAGATCACCCTGGTCTATAGACCTATGATAGAGTAGGAGATCACCCTGGTCCATAGACCTATGATACAGTAGGAGATCACCCTAGTCCATAGGCCTATGATACAGTAGGAGATCACCCTGGTCTATAGACCTATGATACAGTAGTAGATCACCCTGGTCTTTAGGCCTATTAAACAGTAGGAGATCACTCTGGTCTATAGACCTATGATGCAGTAGGAGATCACCCTGGTCTATAGACCTATGATACAGTAGGAGATAACCCTGGTCTATAGGCCTATTATACAGTAGGAGATCACTCTGGTCTATAGACCTATGATACAGTAGGAGATCACCCTGGTCTATAGACCTATGATACAGTAGTAGATCACCCTCTTCTATAGACCTATGATGCAGTAGTAGATCACCCTGGTCTATAGACCTATGATGCAGTAGGAGATCACCCAGGTATATAGACCTATGATGCAGTAGGAGATCACCCTGGTCCATAGACCTATGATGCAGTAAGAGATCACCCTGTTCTATAGACCTATGATGCAGTAGTAGATCACCCTGGTCTATAGACCTATGATACAGTAGTAGATCACCCTGGTCTATAGACCAATGATACAGTAGGAGATCACCCTGGTCTATAGACCTATGATACAGTAGGAGATCACCCTGGTCTATAGATCTATGATACAGTAGGAGATCACCCTGGTCTATAGACCTATGATAGAGTAGGAGATCACCCTGGTCCATAGACCTATGATACAGTAGGAGATCACCCTAGTCCATAGGCCTATGATACAGTAGGAGATCACCCTGGTCTATAGACCTATGATACAGTAGTAGATCACCCTGGTCTTTAGGCCTATTAAACAGTAGGAGATCACTCTGGTCTATAGACCTATGATGCAGTAGGAGATCACCCTGGTCTATAGACCTATGATACAGTAGGAGATAACCCTGGTCTATAGGCCTATTATACAGTAGGAGATCACTCTGGTCTATAGACCTATGATACAGTAGGAGATCACCCTGGTCTATAGACCTATGATACAGTAGTAGATCACCCTCTTCTATAGACCTATGATGCAGTAGTAGATCACCCTGGTCTATAGACCTATGATGCAGTAGGAGATCACCCAGGTATATAGACCTATGATGCAGTAGGAGATCACCCTGGTCCATAGACCTATGATGCAGTAGTAGATGACCCTGTTCTATAGACCTATGATGCAGTAGTAGATCACCCTGGTCTATAGACCTATGATGCAGTAGGAGATCACCCTGGTCAATAGACCTATGATACAGTAGGATATCACCCAGGTCTTTAGACCTATGATGCAGTAGGAGATCACCCTGGTCTATAGACCTATGATACAGTAGTAGATCACCCTGGTCTATAGTCCTTTGATGCAGTAGTATATCACCCTGGTCTATAGACCTATGATGCAGTAGGAGATCACCCTGGTCTATAGACCTATGATACAGTAGGAGATCACCCTGGTCTATAGGCCTATTAAACAGTAGGAGATCACTCTGGTCTATAGACCTATGATGCAGTAGGAGATCACCCTGGTCTACAGACCTATGATACAGTAGGAGATCACCCTGGTCTATAGACCTATGATACAGTAGGGGTCACCCTGGTCTATAGGCCTATTAAACACTAGGAGATCACTATGGTCTATAGACCTATGATGCAGTAGGAGATCACCCTGGTCTATAGACCTATGATACAGTAGGAGATCACTCTGGTCTATAGACCTATGATACAGTAGGAGATCACCCTGGTCTATAGGCCTATTATACAGTAGGAGATCACTCTGGTCTATAGACCTATGATACAGTAGGAGATCACCCTGGTCTATAGACCTATGATACAGTAGTAGATCACCCTCTTCTATAGACCTATGATGCAGTAGTAGATCACCCTGGTCTATAGACCTATGATACAGTAGTATATCACCCTGGTCTATAGACCTATGATGCAGTAGGAGATCACCCTGGTATATAGACCGATGATGCAGGAGGAGATCACCCTGTTCTATAGACCTATGATCTAGTAGTAGATCACCCTGGTCTATAGACCTATGATACAGTAGTAGATAACCCTGGTCTATAGACCAATGATACAGTAGGAGATCACCCTGGTCTATAGACCTATGATACAGTAGGAGATCACCCTGGTCTATAGATCTATGATACAGTAGGAGATCACCCTGGTCTATAGACCTATGATAGAGTAGGAGATCACCCTGGTCCATAGACCTATGATACAGTAGGAGATCACCCTAGTCCATAGGCCTATGATACAGTAGGAGATCACCCTGGTCTATAGACCTATGATACAGTAGTAGATCACTCTGGTCTATAGACCTATGATACAGTAGGAGATCACCCTGGTCTATAGACCTATGATACAGTAGTAGATCACCCTCTTCTATAGACCTATGATGCAGTAGTAGATCACCCTGGTCTATAGACCTATGATGCAGTAGGAGATCACCCAGGTATATAGACCTATGATGCAGTAGTAGATGACCCTGTTCTATAGACCTATGATGCAGTAGTAGATCACCCTGGTCTATAGACCTATGATGCAGTAGGAGATCACCCTGGTCAATAGACCTATGATACAGTAGGATATCACCCAGGTCTTTAGACCTATGATGCAGTAGGAGATCACCCTGGTCTATAGACCTATGATACAGTAGTAGATCACCCTGGTCTATAGTCCTTTGATGCAGTAGTATAGCACCCTGGTCTATAGACCTATGATGCAGTAGGAGATCACCCTGGTCTATAGACCTATGATACAGTAGGAGATCACCTTGGTCTATAGACCTATGACACAGTAGGAGATCACCCTGGCCTATAGACCTATGATGCAGTAGGAGTTCACCCCGGTCTGTAGACCTATAACACAGTAGGAGATCACCCTGGCCTATAGGCCTATTATACAGTAGGAGATCACCGTGGTCTATAGGCCTATTATACAGTAGGAGATCACCCTGGTCCACAGACCTATGATACAGTAGGAGATCACCCTGGTCTATTGGCCTATTATACAGTAGGAGATCACTCTGGTCTATAGACCTATTAAACAGTAGGAGATCACTCTGGTCTATAGACCTATGATGCAGTAGGAGATCACCCTGGTCTACAGACCTATGATACAGTAGGAGATCACCCTGGTCTATAGTCCTTTGATGCAGTAGTATATCACCCTGGTCTATAGACCTATGATGCAGTAGGAGATCACCCTGGTCTATAGACCTATGATACAGTAGGAGATCACCCTGGTCTATAGGCCTATTAAACAGTAGGAGATCACTCTGGTCTATAGACCTATGATGCAGTAGGAGATCACCCTGGTCTACAGACCTATGATACAGTAGGAGATCACCCTGGTCTATAGACCTATGATACAGTAGGGGTCACCCTGGTCTATAGGCCTATTAAACACTAGGAGATCACTATGGTCTATAGACCTATGATGCAGTAGGAGATCACCCTGGTCTATAGACCTATGATACAGTAGGAGATCACTCTGGTCTATAGACCTATGATACAGTAGGAGATCACCCTGGTCTATAGGCCTATTATACAGTAGGAGATCACTCTGGTCTATAGACCTATGATACAGTAGGAGATCACCCTGGTCTATAGACCTATGATACAGTAGTAGATCACCCTCTTCTATAGACCTATGATGCAGTAGTAGATCACCCTGGTCTATAGACCTATGATACAGTAGTATATCACCCTGGTCTATAGACCTATGATGCAGTAGGAGATCACCCTGGTATATAGACCGATGATGCAGGAGGAGATCACCCTGTTCTATAGACCTATGATCTAGTAGTAGATCACCCTGGTCTATAGACCTATGATACAGTAGTAGATAACCCTGGTCTATAGACCAATGATACAGTAGGAGATCACCCTGGTCTATAGACCTATGATACAGTAGGAGATCACCCTGGTCTATAGATCTATGATACAGTAGGAGATCACCCTGGTCTATAGACCTATGATAGAGTAGGAGATCACCCTGGTCCATAGACCTATGATACAGTAGGAGATCACCCTAGTCCATAGGCCTATGATACAGTAGGAGATCACCCTGGTCTATAGACCTATGATACAGTAGTAGATCACTCTGGTCTATAGACCTATGATACAGTAGGAGATCACCCTGGTCTATAGACCTATGATACAGTAGTAGATCACCCTCTTCTATAGACCTATGATGCAGTAGTAGATCACCCTGGTCTATAGACCTATGATGCAGTAGGAGATCACCCAGGTATATAGACCTATGATGCAGTAGTAGATGACCCTGTTCTATAGACCTATGATGCAGTAGTAGATCACCCTGGTCTATAGACCTATGATGCAGTAGGAGATCACCCTGGTCAATAGACCTATGATACAGTAGGATATCACCCAGGTCTTTAGACCTATGATGCAGTAGGAGATCACCCTGGTCTATAGACCTATGATACAGTAGTAGATCACCCTGGTCTATAGTCCTTTGATGCAGTAGTATAGCACCCTGGTCTATAGACCTATGATGCAGTAGGAGATCACCCTGGTCTATAGACCTATGATACAGTAGGAGATCACCTTGGTCTATAGACCTATGACACAGTAGGAGATCACCCTGGCCTATAGACCTATGATGCAGTAGGAGTTCACCCCGGTCTGTAGACCTATAACACAGTAGGAGATCACCCTGGCCTATAGGCCTATTATACAGTAGGAGATCACCGTGGTCTATAGGCCTATTATACAGTAGGAGATCACCCTGGTCCACAGACCTATGATACAGTAGGAGATCACCCTGGTCTATTGGCCTATTATACAGTAGGAGATCACTCTGGTCTATAGACCTATGATACAGTAGGAGATCACCCTGGTCTATAGACCTATGATGCAGTAGGAGATCACCCTGGTCCATAGACCTATGCTACAGTAGGAGATCACCCTCTTCTATAGACCTATGATGCAGTAGTAGATCACCCTGGTCTATAGACCTATGATGCAGCAGGAGATCACCCTAGTCTATAGGCCTATTATACAGTAGGAGATCACTCTGGTCTATAGACCTATGATACAGTAGGAGATCACCCTGGTATATAGACCTATGATACAGTAGTAGATCACCCTCTTCTATAGACATATGATGCAGTAGTAGATCACCCTGGTCTATAGACCTATGATGCAGTAGGAGATCACCCTGGTCTATAGACCTATGATACAGTAGGAGATCACCCTGGCCTATAGACCTATGATACAGTAGGAGATCACCCTGGTCTATAGACCTATGATACAGTAGGAGATCACCCTGGTCTATAGACCTATAATACAGTAGGAGATCACCCTGGTCTATAGACCTATGATACAGTAGGAGATCACCCTGGTCTATAGACCTATGCTACACTAGCAGATCACCCTGGTCTATAGACCTATGATACAGTAGGAGATCATCCTGGTCCATAGACCTATGATACAGTAGGAGATCACCCTGGTCTATAGACCTATGATGCAGTAGGAGATCACCCTAGTCTATAGACCTATGATGCAGTAGGAGATCACCCTGCTCTATAGACCTATGATACAGTAGGAGATCACCCTAGTCCATAGACCTATGATGCAGTAGTAGATCACCCTGTTCTATAGACCTATGATACAGTAGGAGCTCACCCTGGTCAATAGACCTATGATACAGTAGGAGATAACCCTGGTCTATAGACCTATGATGCAGTAGGAGATCACCCTGGTCTATAGACCTATGATACAGTAGTAGATCACCCTGGTCTATAGTCCTATGATGCAGTAGTATATCACCCTGGTCTATAGACCTATGATACAGTAGAAGATCACCCTGGTCTATAGACCTATGATACAGTAGGAGATCACCTTGGTCTATAGACCTATGATACAGTAGGAGATCACCCTGGCCTATAGACCTATGATACAGTAGAAGATCACCCTGGTCTATAGACCTATAATACAGTAGGAGATCACCCTGGTCTATAGGCATATTATACAGTAGGAGATCACCCTGGTCTTTAGGCCTATTATACAGTAGGAGATCACCCTGGTCCATAGACCTATGATACAGTAGGAGATCACCCTGGTCTTTAGGCCTATTATACAGTAGGAGATCACTCTGGTCTATAGACCTATGATACAGTAGGAGATCACCCTGGTCTATAGACCTATGATACAGTAGGAGATAACCCTGGTCTATAGACATATGATGCAGTAGGAGATCACCCTGGTCTATAGGCCTATGATACAGTAGGAGATCACCCTGGTCTATAGACCTATGATACAGTAGGAGATCACCCTGGTCTATAGACCTATAATACAGTAGGAGATCACCCTGGTCTATAGACCTATGATACAGTAGGAGATCACCCTGGTCTATAGGCATATTATACAGTAGGAGATCACCCTGGTCTTTAGGCCTATTATACAGTAGGAGATCACCCTGGTCCATAGACCTATGATACAGTAGGAGATCACCCTGGTCTTTAGGCCTGTTATACAGTAGGAGATCACTCTGGTCTATAGACCTATGATACAGTAGGAGATCACCCTGGTCTATAGACCTATGATACAGTAGGAGATAACCCTGGTCTATAGACATATGATGCAGTAGGAGATCACCCTGGTCTATAGGCCTATGATACAGTAGGAGATCACCCTGGTCTATAGACCTATGATACAGTAGGAGATCACCCTGGTCTATAGACCTATAATACAGTAGGAGATCACCCTGGTCTATAGACCTATGATACAGTAGGAGATCACCCTGGTCTATAGACCTATGCTACACTAGCAGATCACCCTGGTCTATAGACCTATGATACAGTAGGAGATCACCCTGGCCCATAGACCTATGATACAGTAGGAGATCACCCTGGTCTATAGACCTATGCTACACTAGCAGATCACCCTGGTCTATAGACCTATGATACAGTAGGAGATCATCGTGGTCCATAGACCTATGATACAGTAGGAGATCACCCTGGTCTATAGACCTATGATGCAGTAGGAGATCACCCTAGTCTATAGACCTATGATGCAGTAGGAGATCACCCTGCTCTATAGACCTATGATACAGTAGGAGATCACCCTAGTCCATAGACCTATGATGCAGTAGTAGATCACCCTGTTCTATAGACCTATGATACAGTAGGAGCTCACCCTGGTAAATAGACCTATGATACAGTAGGAGATAACCCTGGTCTATAGACCTATGATGCAGTAGGTGATCACCCTGGTCTATAGACCTATGATACAGTAGTAGATCACCCTGGTCTATAGTCCTATGATGCAGTAGTATATCACCCTGGTCTATAGACCTATGATGCAGTAGGAGATCACCCTGGTCTATAGACCTATGATACAGTAGGAGATCACCTTGGTCTATAGACCTATGATACAGTAGGAGATCACCCTGGCCTATAGACCTATGATACAGTAGAAGATCACCCTGGTCTATAGACCTATAATACAGTAGGAGATCACCCTGGTCTATAGGCATATTATACAGTAGGAGATCACCCTGGTCTTTAGGCCTATTATACAGTAGGAGATCACCCTGGTCCATAGACCTATGATACAGTAGGAGATCACCCTGGTCTATAGGCCTATTATACAGTAGGAGATCACTCTGGTCTATAGACCTATGATACAGTAGGAGATTCACCCTGGTCTATAGACCTATGATACAGTAGGAGATAACCCTGGTCTATAGACATATGATGCAGTAGGAGATCACCCTGGTCTATAGGCCTATGATACAGTAGGAGATCACCCTGGTCTATAGACCTATGATACAGTAGGAGATCACCCTGGTCTATAGACCTATAATACAGTAGGAGATCACCCTGGTCTATAGACCTATGATACAGTAGGAGATCACCCTGGTCTATAGACCTATGCTACACTAGCAGATCACCCTGGTCTATAGACCTATGATACAGTAGGAGATCACCCTGGCCCACAGACCTATGATACAGTAGGAGATCACCCTGGTCCATAGGCCTATGATACAGTAGGAGATCACCCTGGTCTATAGACCTATGATGCAGTAGGAGATCACCCTAGTCTATAGACCTATGATGCAGTAGGAGATCACCCTGCTCTATAGACCTATGATACAGTAGTAGATCACCCTAGTCCATAGACCTATGATGCAGTAGTAGATCACCCTGTTCTATAGACCTATGATACAGTAGGAGATCACCCTGGTCAATAGACCTATGATACAGTAGGATATCACCCTGGTCTATAGACCCATGATACAGTAGGAGATCACCTTGGTCTATAGACCTATGATACAGTAGGAGATCACCCTGGCCTATAGACCTATGATACAGTAGAAGATCACCCTGGTCTATAGACCTATAATACAGTAGGAGATCACCCTGGTCTAAAGGCATATTATACAGTAGGAGATCACCCTGGTCTTTAGGCCTATTATACAGTAGGAGATCACCCTGGTCCATAGACCTATGATACAGTAGGAGATCACCCTGGTCTATAGGCCTATTATACAGTAGGAGATCACTCTGGTCTATAGACCTATGATACAGTAGGAGATCACCCTGGTCTATAGACCTATGATACAGTAGGAGATAACCCTGGTCTATAGACATATGATGCAGTAGGAGATCACCCTGGTCTATAGGCCTATGATACAGTAGGAAATCACCCTGGTCTATAGACCTATGATACAGTAGGAGATCACCCTGGTCTATAGACCTATAATACAGTAGGAGATCACCCTGGTCTATAGACCTATGATACAGTAGGAGATCACCCTGGTCTATAGACCTATGCTACACTAGCAGATCACCCTGGTCTATAGACCTATGATGCAGTAGGAGATCACCCTAGTCTATAGACCTATGATGCAGTAGGAGATCACCCTGCTCTATAGACCTATGATACAGTAGTAGATCACCCTAGTCCATAGACCTATGATGCAGTAGTAGATCACCCTGTTCTATAGACCTATGATACAGTAGGAGATCACCCTGGTCAATAGACCTATGATACAGTAGGATATCACCCTGGTCTATAGACCCATGATACAGTAGGAGATCACCTTGGTCTATAGACCTATGATACAGTAGGAGATCACCCTGGCCTATAGACCTATGATACAGTAGAAGATCACCCTGGTCTATAGACCTATAATACAGTAGGAGATCACCCTGGTCTAAAGGCATATTATACAGTAGGAGATCACCCTGGTCTTTAGGCCTATTATACAGTAGGAGATCACCCTGGTCCATAGACCTATGATACAGTAGGAGATCACCCTGGTCTATAGGCCTATTATACAGTAGGAGATCACTCTGGTCTATAGACCTATGATACAGTAGGAGATCACCCTGGTCTATAGACCTATGATACAGTAGGAGATAACCCTGGTCTATAGACATATGATGCAGTAGGAGATCACCCTGGTCTATAGGCCTATGATACAGTAGGAGATCACCCTGGTCTATAGACCTATGATAAAGTAGGAGATCACCCTGGTCTATAGACCTATAATACAGTAGGAGATCACCCTGGTCTATAGACCTATGATACAGTAGGAGATCACCCTGGTCTATAGACCTATGCTACACTAGCAGATCACCCTGGTCTATAGACCTATGATACAGTAGGAGATCACCCTGGTCAATAGACCTATGATACAGTAGGATATCACCCTGGTCTATAGACCTATGATGCAGTAGGAGATCACCCTGGTCTATAGACCTATGATACAGTAGTAGATCACCCTGGTCTATAGTCCTATGATGCAGTAGTATATCACCCTGGTCTATAGACCTATGATGCAGTAGGAGATCACCCTGGTCTATAGACCTATGCTACACTAGCAGATCACCCTGGTCTATAGACCTATGATGCAGTAGGAGATCATCCTGCTATTTAGACCTATGATACAGTAGTAGATCACCCTAGTCCATAGACCTATGATGCAGTAGTAGATCACCCTGTTCTATAGACCTATGATACAGTAGGAGATCACCCTGGTCAATAGACCTATGATACAGTAGGATATCACCCTGGTCTATAGACCTATGATGCAGTAGGAGATCACCCTGGTCTATAGACCTATGATACAGTAGTAGATCAACCTGGTCTATAGTCCTATGATGCAGTAGTATATCACCCTGGTCTATAGACCTATGATGCAGTAGGAGATCACCCTGGTCTATAGACCTATGATACAGTAGGAGATCACCTTGGTCTATAGACCTATGATACAGTAGGAGATCACCCTGGCCTATAGACCTATGATACAGTAGGAGTTCACCCCGGTCTGTAGACCTATAACACAGTAGGAGATCACCCTGGCCTATAGGCCTATTATACAGTAGGAGATCACCCTGGTCTATAGGCCTATTATACAGTAGGAGATCACCCTGGTCCATAGACCTATGATACAGTAGGAGATCACCCTGGTCTATAGACCTATGATGAAGTAGGAGATCACCCTGGTCCATAGACCTATGCTACAGTAGGAGATCACTCTGGTCTATAGACCTATGATGCAGTAGGAGATCACCCTGGTCTATAGGCCTATGATACAGTAGGAGATCACCCTGGTCTATAGACCTATGATACAGTAGGAGATCACCCTGGTCTATAGACCTATTATACAGTAGGAGATCACCCTGGTCTATAGACCTATGACACAGTAGGAGATCACCCTGGTCTATAGGCCTATTAAACAGTAGGATATCACTCTGGTCTATAGACCTATGATGCAGTAGGAGATCACCCTGGTCTATAGACCTATGATACAGTAGGAGATAACCCTGGTCTATAGGCCTATTATACAGTAGGAGATCACTCTGGTCTATAGTCCTATGATACAGTAGGAGATCACCCTGGTCTATAGACCTATGATACAGTAATAGATCACCCTTTTCTATAGACCTATGATGCAGTAATAGATCACCCTGGTCTATAGACCTATGATGCAGTAGTAGATCACCCTGTTCTATAGACCTATGATACAGTAGGAGATCACCCTGGTCAATAGACCTATGATACAGTAGGAGATCACCCTGGTCTATAGACCTATGATGCAGTAGGAGATCACCCTGGTCTATAGACCTATGATACAGTAGTAGATCACCCTGGTCTATAGTCCTATGATGCAGTAGTATATCACCCTGGTCTATAGACCTATGATGCAGTAGGAGATCAGCCTGGTCTATAGACCTATGATACAGTAGGAGATCACCTTGGTCTATAGACCTATGATACAGTAGCAGATCACCTTGGTCTATAGACCTATGATACAGTAGTAGATCACCCTGGCCTATAGACCTATGATACAGTAGGAGTTCACCCCGGTCTGTAGACCTATAACACAGTAGGAGATCACCCTGGCCTATAGGCCTATTATACAGTATGAGATCACCCTGGTCTATAGGCCTATTATACAGTAGGAGATCACCCTGGTCCATAGACCTATGATACAGTAGGAGATCACCCTGGTCTATAGACCTATGATACAGTAGGAGATCATCCTGGTCCATAGACCTATGATACAGTAGGAGATCACCCTGGTCAATAGACCTATGATACAGTAGTAGATCACCCTGGTCTATAGACCTATGATACAGTAGGAGATCACCCTGGTCTATTGGCCTATTATACAGTAGGAGATCACTCTGGTCTATAGACCTATGATACAGTAGGAGATCACCCTGGTCTATAGACCTATGATACAGTAGGAGATCAGCCTGGTCCATAGACCTATGATACAATAGGAGATCACTCTGGTCTATAGACCTATGATGCAGTAGGAGATCACACTGGTCTATAGGCCTATGATACAGTAGGAGATCACCCTGGTCTATAGACCTATGATACAGTAGGAGATCACCCTGGTCTATAGACCTATGATACAGTAGGAGATCACCCTGGTCTATAGGCCTATTAAACAGTAGGAGATCACTCTGGTCTATAGACCTATGATGCAGTAGGAGATCACCCTGGTCTATAGACCTATGATACAGTAGGAGATAACCCTGGTCTATAGGCCTATTATACAGTAGGAGATCACTCTGGTCTATAGACCTATGATACCGTAGGAGATCACCCTGGTCTATAGACCTATGATACAGTAGTAGATCACCCTCTTCTATAGACCTATGATGCAGTAGGAGATCACCCTGGTCTATAGGCCTATTAAACAGTAGGAGATCACTCTGGTCTATAGACCTATGATGCAGTAGGAGATCACCCTGGTCTATAGACCTATGATACAGTAGGAGATAACCCTGGTCTATAGGCCTATTATACAGTAGGAGATCACTCTGGTCTATAGACCTATGATACCGTAGGAGATCACCCTGGTCTATAGACCTATGATACAGTAGTAGATCACCCTCTTCTATAGACCTATGATGCAGTAGTAGATCACCCTGGTCTATAGACCTATGATACAGTAGTAGATCACCCTGGTCTATAGACCTATGATGCAGTAGGAGATCACCCTGGTCCATAGACCTATGATGCAGTAGTAGATCACCCTGTTCTATAGACCTATGATGCAGTAGTAGATCACCCTGGTCTATAGACCTATGATACAGTAGTAGATCACCCTGGTCTATAGTCCTATGATGCAGTAGTAGATAACCCTGGTCTATAGACCTATTATACAGTAGGAGATCACCCTGGTCCATAGACCTATGATACAGTAGGAGATCACCCTGGTCTATAGGCCTATTATACAGTAGGAGATCACTCTGGTCTATAGACCTATGATACAGTAGGAGATCACCCTGGTCTATAGACCTATGATAAAATATGAGATCATCCTGGTCTATAGACCTATGATACAGTAGGAGATCACCCTGGTCTATAGACCTATGATGCAGTAGGAGATCACCCTGGTCTATAGACCTATGATACAGTAGGAGATCACCCTGGTCTATAGACCTAAAATGCAGTAGGAGATCACCCTGGTCTATAGACCTATGATACAGTAGTAGATCACCCTCTTCAATAGACCTATGATGCAGTAGTAGATCACCCTGGTCTATAGACCTATGATGCAGTAGGAGATCACCCTGGTCTATAGACTTATGATACAGTCGGAGATCACCCTGGCCTATAAACCTATGATACAGTAGGAGATCACCCTGGTCTATAGACCTTTGATACAGTAGGAGATCACCCTAGTCCATAGACCTATGATACAGTAGGAGATCACCCTGGTCTATAGACCTATGATACAGTAGGAGATCACCCTGGTCTATAGGCCTATTATACAGTAGGAGATCACCCTGGTCCATTGACCTTTGATACAGTAGGAGATCACCCTGGTCTATAGACCTATGACACAGTAGGAGATCACCCTGGTCTATAGACCAATGATACAGTAGGAGATCACCCTGGTCTATAGACCTATGATACAGTAGGAGATCACCCTGGTCTATAGATCTATGATACAGTAGGAGATCACCCTGGTCTATAGACATATGATAGAGTAGGAGATCACCCTGGTCCATAGACCTATGATACAGTAGGAGATATCCCTAGTCCATAGACCTATGATACAGTAGGAGATCACCCAGGTATATAGACCTATGATGCAGTAGGAGATCACCCTGGTCCATAGACCTATGATGCAGTAGTAGATGACCCTGTTCTATAGACCTATGATGCAGTAGTAGATCACCCTGGTCTATAGACCTATGATGCAGTAGGAGATCACCCTGGTCAATAGACCTATGATACAGTAGGATATCACCCAGGTCTTTAGACCTATGATGCAGTAGGAGATCACCCTGGTCTATAGACCTATGATACAGTAGTAGATCACCCTGGTCTATAGTCCTTTGATGCAGTAGTATATCACCCTGGTCTATAGACCTATGATGCAGTAGGAGATCACCCTGGTCTATAGACCTATGATACAGTAGGAGATCACCTTGGTCTATAGACCTATGACACAGTAGGAGATCACCCTGGCCTATAGACCTATGATGCAGTAGGAGTTCACCCCGGTCTGTAGACCTATAACACAGTAGGAGATCACCCTGGCCTATAGGCCTATTATACATTAGGAGATCACCGTGGTCTATAGGCCTATTATACAGTAGGAGATCACCCTGGTCCACAGACCTATGATACAGTAGGAGATCACCCTGGTCTATTGGCCTATTATACAGTAGGAGATCACTCTGGTCTATAGACCTATGATACAGTAGGAGATCACCCTGGTCTATAGACCTATGATGCAGTAGGAGATCACCCTGGTCCATAGACCTATGCTACAGTAGGAGATCACCCTCTTCTATAGACCTATGATGCAGTAGTAGATCACCCTGGTCTATAGACCTATGATGCAGTAGGAGATCACCCTAGTCTATAGGCCTATTATACAGTAGGAGATCACTCTGGTCTATAGACCTATGATACAGTAGGAGATCACCCTGGTCTATAGACCTATGATACAGTAGTAGATCACCCTCTTCTATAGACCTATGATGCAGTAGTAGATCACCCTGGTCTATAGACCTATGATGCAGTAGGAGATCACCCTGGTCTATAGACCTATGATACAGTAGGAGATCACCCTGGCCTATAGACCTATGATACAGTAGGAGATCACCCTGGTCTATAGACCTATGATACAGTAGGAGATCACCCTGGTCTATAGACCTATAATACAGTAGGAGATCACCCTGGTCTATAGACCTATGATACAGTAGGAGATCACCCTGGTCTATAGACCTATGCTACACTAGCAGATCACCCTGGTCTATAGACCTATGATACAGTAGGAGATCATCCTGGTCCATAGACCTATGATACAGTAGGAGATCACCCTGGTCTATAGACCTATGATGCAGTAGGAGATCACCCTAGTCTATAGACCTATGATGCAGTAGGAGATCACCCTGCTCTATAGACCTATGATACAGTAGGAGATCACCCTAGTCCATAGACCTATGATACAGTAGTAGATCACCCTGTTCTATAGACCTATGATACAGTAGCAGCTCACCCTGGTCAATAGACCTATGATACAGTAGGAGATAACCCTGGTCTATAGACCTATGATGCAGTAGGAGATCACCCTGGTCTATAGACCTATGATACAGTAGTAGAGCACCCTGGTCTATAGTCCTATGATGCAGTAGTATATCACCCTGGTCTATAGACCTATGATGCAGTAGGAGATCACCCTGGTCTATAGACCTATGATACAGTAGGAGATAACCTTGGTCTATAGACCTATGATACAGTAGGAGATCACCCTGGCCTATAGACCTATGATACAGTAGAAGATCACCCTGGTCTATAGACCTATAATACAGTAGGAGATCACCCTGGTCTATAGGCATATTATACAGTAGGAGATCACCCTGGTCTTTAGGCCTATTATACAGTAGGAGATCACCCTGGTCCATAGACCTATGATACAGTAGGAGATCACCCTGGTCTTTAGGCCTATTATACTGTAGGAGATCACTCTGGTCTATAGACCTATGATACAGTAGGAGATCACCCTGGTCTATAGACCTATGATACAGTAGGAGATAACCCTGGTCTATAGACATATGATGCAGTAGGAGATCACCCTGGTCTATAGGCCTATGATACAGTAGGAGATCACCCTGGTCTATAGACCTATGATACAGTAGGAGATCACCCTGGTCTATAGACCTATAATACAGTAGGAGATCACCCTGGTCTATAGACCTATGATACAGTAGGAGATCACCCTGGTCTATAGACCTATGCTACACTAGCAGATCACCCTGGTCTATAGACCTATGATACAGTAGGAGATCACCCTGGCCCATAGACCTATGTTACAGTAGGAGATCACCCTGGTCCATAGGCCTATGATACAGTAGGAGATCACCCTGGTCTATAGACCTATGCTACACTAGCAGATCACCCTGGTCTATAGACCTATGATGCAGTAGGAGATCACCCTAGTCTATAGACCTATGATGCAGTAGGAGATCACCCTGCTCTATAGACCTATGATACAGTAGGAGATCACCCTAGTCCATAGACCTATGATGCAGTAGTAGATCACCCTGTTCTATAGACCTATGATACAGTAGGAGCTCACCCTGGTCAATAGACCTATGATACAGTAGGAGATAACCCTGGTCTATAGACCTATGATGCAGTAGGAGATCACCCTGGTCTATAGACCTATAATACAGTAGGAGCTCACCCTGGTCTATAGGCATATTATACAGTAGGAGATCACCCTGGTCTTTAGGCCTATTATACAGTAGGAGATCACCCTGGTCCATAGACCTATGATACAGTAGGAGATCACCCTGGTCTATAGGCCTATTATACAGTAGGAGATCACTCTGGTCTATAGACCTATGATACAGTAGGAGATCACCCTGGTCTATAGACCTATGATACAGTAGGAGATAACCCTGGTCTATAGACATATGATGCAGTAGGAGATCACCCTGGTCTATAGGCCTATGATACAGTAGGAGATCACCCTGGTCTATAGACCTATGATACAGTAGGAGATCACCCTGGTCTATAGACCTATAATACAGTAGGAGATCACCCTGGTCTATAGACCTATGATACAGTAGGAGATCACCCTGGTCTATAGACCTATGCTACACTAGCAGATCACCCTGGTCTATAGACCTATGATACAGTAGGAGATCACCCTGGCCCATAGACCTATGATACAGTAGGAGATCACCCTGGTCCATAGGCCTATGATACAGTAGGAGATCACCCTGGTCTATAGACCTATGATGCAGTAGGAGATCACCCTAGTCTATAGACCTATGATGCAGTAGGAGATCACCCTGCTCTATAGACCTATGATACAGTAGTAGATCACCCTAGTCCATAGACCTATGATGCAGTAGTAGATCACCCTGTTCTATAGACCTATGATACAGTAGGAGATCACCCTGGTCAATAGACCTATGATACAGTAGGATATCACCCTGGTCTATAGACCCATGATACAGTAGGAGATCACCTTGGTCTATAGACCTATGATACAGTAGGAGATCACCCTGTCCTATAGACCTATGATACAGTAGAAGATCACCCTGGTCTATAGACCTATAATACAGTAGGAGATCACCCTGGTCTAAAGGCATATTATACAGTAGGAGATCACCCTGGTCTTTAGGCCTATTATACAGTAGGAGATCACCCTGGTCCATAGACCTATGATACAGTAGGAGATCACCCTGGTCTATAGGCCTATTATACAGTAGGAGATCACTCTGGTCTATAGACCTATGATACAGTAGGAGATCACCCTGGTCTATAGACCTATGATACAGTAGGAGATAACCCTGGTCTATAGACATATGATGCAGTAGGAGATCACCCTGGTCTATAGGCCTATGATACAGTAGGAGATCACCCTGGTCTATAGACCTATGATACAGTAGGAGATCACCCTGGCCCATAGACCTATGATACAGTAGGAGATCACCCTGGTCCATAGGCCTATGGTACAGTAGGAGATCACCCTGGTCTATAGACCTATGCTACACTAGCAGATCACCCTGGTCTATAGACCTATGATACAGTAGGAGATCATCCTGGTCCATAGACCTATGATACAGTAGGAGATCACCCTGGTCTATAGACCTATGATGCAGTAGGAGATCACCCTGGTCTATAGACCTATGATGCAGTAGGAGATCACCCTGCTCTATAGACCTATGATACAGTAGGAGATCACCCTAGTCCATAGACCTATGATGCAGTAGTAGATCACCCTGTTCTATAGACCTATGATACAGTAGGAGCTCACCCTGGTCAATAGACCTATGATACAGTAGGAGATAACCCTGGTCTATAGACCTATGATGCAGTAGGAGATCACCCTGGTCTATAGACCTATGATACAGTAGTAGATCACCCTGGTCTATAGTCCTATGATGCAGTAGTATATCACCCTGGTCTATAGACCTATGATGCAGTAGGAGATCACCCTGGTCTATAGACCTATGATACAGTAGGAGATCACCCTGGCCCATAGACCTATGATACAGTAGGAGATCACCCTGGTCCATAGGCCTATGATACAGTAGGAGATCACCCTGGTCTATAGACCTATGATGCAGTAGGAGATCACCCTAGTCTATAGACCTATGATGCAGTAGGAGATCACCCTGCTCTATAGACCTATGATACAGTAGTAGATCACCCTAGTCCATAGACCTATGATGCAGTAGTAGATCACCCTGTTCTATAGACCTATGATACAGTAGGAGATCACCCTGGTCAATAGACCTATGATACAGTAGGATATCACCCTGGTCTATAGACCCATGATACAGTAGGAGATCACCTTGGTCTATAGACCTATGATACAGTAGGAGATCACCCTGGCCTATAGACCTATGATACAGTAGAAGATCACCCTGGTCTATAGACCTATAATACAGTAGGAGATCACCCTGGTCTAAAGGCATATTATACAGTAGGAGATCACCCTGGTCTTTAGGCCTATTATACAGTAGGAGATCACCCTGGTCCATAGACCTATGATACAGTAGGAGATCACCCTGGTCTATAGGCCTATTATACAGTAGGAGATCACTCTGGTCTATAGACCTATGATACAGTAGGAGATCATCCTGGTCCATAGACCTATGATACAGTAGGAGATCACCCTGGTCTATAGACCTATGATGCAGTAGGAGATCACCCTGGTCTATAGACCTATGATGCAGTAGGAGATCACCCTGCTCTATAGACCTATGATACAGTAGGAGATCACCCTAGTCCATAGACCTATGATGCAGTAGTAGATCACCCTGTTCTATAGACCTATGATACAGTAGGAGCTCACCCTGGTCAATAGACCTATGATACAGTAGGAGATAACCCTGGTCTATAGACCTATGATGCAGTAGGAGATCACCCTGGTCTATAGACCTATGATACAGTAGTAGATCACCCTGGTCTATAGTCCTATGATGCAGTAGTATATCACCCTGGTCTATAGACCTATGATGCAGTAGGAGATCACCCTGGTCTATAGACCTATGATACAGTAGGAGATCACCTTGGTCTATAGACCTATGATACAGTAGGAGATCACCCTGGCCTATAGACCTATGATACAGTAGAAGATCACCCTGGTCTATAGACCTATAATACAGTAGGAGATCACCCTGGTCTATAGGCATATTATACAGTAGGAGATCACCCTGGTCTTTAGGCCTATTATACAGTAGGAGATCACCCTGGTCCATAGACCTATGATACAGTAGGAGATCACCCTGGTCTATAGGCCTATTATACAGTAGGAGATCACTCTGGTCTATAGACCTATGATACAGTAGGAGATCACCCTGGTCTATAGACCTATGATACAGTAGGAGATAACCCTGGTCAATAGACATATGATGCAGTAGGAGATCACCCTGGTCTATAGGCCTATGATACAGTAGGAGATCACCCTGGTCTATAGACCTATGATACAGTAGGAGATCACCCTGGTCTATAGACCTATAATACAGTAGGAGATCACCCTGGTCTATAGACCTATGATACAGTAGGAGATCACCCTGGTCTATAGACCTATGCTACACTAGCAGATCACCCTGGTCTATAGACCTATGATACAGTAGGAGATCACCCTGGCCCATAGACCTATGATACAGTAGGAGATCACCCTGGTCCATAGGCCTATGATACAGTAGGAGATCACCCTGGTCTAAAGGCATATTATACAGTAGGAGATCACCCTGGTCTTTAGGCCTATTATACAGTAGGAGATCACCCTGGTTCATAGACCTATGATACAGTAGGAGATCACCCTGGTCTATAGGCCTATTATACAGTAGGAGATCACTCTGGTCTATAGACCTATGATACAGTAGGAGATCACCCTGGTCTATAGACCTATGATACAGTAGGAGATAACCCTGGTCTATAGACATATGATGCAGTAGGAGATCACCCTGGTCTATAGGCCTATGATACAGTAGGAGATCACCCTGGTCTATAGACCTATGATACAGTAGGAGATCACCCTGGTCCGTAGACCTATGATACAGTAGGAGATCACCCTGGTCTATAGACCTATGATGCAGTAGGAGATCACCCTGGTCTATAGACCTATGATGCAGTAGGAGATCACCCTGCTCTATAGACCTATGATACAGTAGGAGATCACCCTAGTCCATAGACCTATGATGCAGTAGTAGATCACCCTGTTCTATAGACCTATGATACAGTAGGAGCTCACCCTGGTCAATAGACCTATGATACAGTAGGAGATAACCCTGGTCTATAGACCTATGATGCAGTAGGAGATCACCCTGGTCTATAGACCTATGATACAGTAGTAGATCACCCTGTTCTATAGTCCTATGATGCAGTAGTATATCACCCTGGTCTATAGACCTATGATGCAGTAGGAGATCACCCTGGTCTATAGACCTATGATACAGTAGGAGATCACCCTGGCCTATAGACCTATGATACAGTAGAAGATCACCCTGGTCTATAGACCTATAATACAGTAGGAGATCACCCTGGTCTATAGGCATATTATACAGTAGGAGATCACCCTGGTCTTTAGGCCTATTATACAGTAGGAGATCACCCTGGTCCATAGACCTATGATACAGTAGGAGATCACCCTGGTCTATAGGCCTATTATACAGTAGGAGATCACTCTGGTCTATAGACCTATGATACAGTAGGAGATCACCCTGGTCTATAGACCTATGATACAGTAGGAGATAACCCTGGTCAATAGACATATGATGCAGTAGGAGATCACCCTGGTCTATAGGCCTATGATACAGTAGGAGATCACCCTGGTCTATAGACCTATGATACAGTAGGAGATCACCCTGGTCTATAGACCTATAATACAGTAGGAGATCACCCTGGTCTATAGACCTATGATACAGTAGGAGATCACCCTGGTCTATAGACCTATGCTACACTAGCAGATCACCCTGGTCTATAGACCTATGATACAGTAGGAGATCACCCTGGCCCATAGACCTATGATACAGTAGGAGATCACCCTGGTCCATAGGCCTATGATACAGTAGGAGATCACCCTGGTCTAAAGGCATATTATACAGTAGGAGATCACCCTGGTCTTTAGGCCTATTATACAGTAGGAGATCACCCTGGTTCATAGACCTATGATACAGTAGGAGATCACCCTGGTCTATAGGCCTATTATACAGTAGGAGATCACTCTGGTCTATAGACCTATGATACAGTAGGAGATCACCCTGGTCTATAGACCTATGATACAGTAGGAGATAACCCTGGTCTATAGACATATGATGCAGTAGGAGATCACCCTGGTCTATAGGCCTATGATACAGTAGGAGATCACCCTGGTCTATAGACCTATGATACAGTAGGAGATCACCCTGGTCTATAGACCTATAATACAGTAGGAGATCACCCTGGTCTATAGACCTATGATACAGTAGGAGATCACCCTGGTCTATAGACCTATGCTACACTAGCAGATCACCCTGGTCTATAGACCTATGATACAGTAGGAGATCACCCTGGCCCATAGACCTATGATACAGTAGGAGATCACCCTGGTCCATAGGCCTATGGTACAGTAGGAGATCACCCTGGTCTATAGACCTATGCTACACTAGCAGATCACCCTGGTGTATAGACCTATGATACAGTAGGAGATCATCCTGGTCCATAGACCTATGATACAGTAGGAGATCACCCTGGTCTATAGACCTATGATACAGTAGGAGATCACCCTGGTCCATAGGCCTATGATACAGTAGGAGATCACCCTGGTCTATAGACCTATGATGCAGTAGGAGATCACCCTAGTCTATAGACCTATGATGCAGTAGGAGATCACCCTGCTCTATAGACCTATGATACAGTAGTAGATCACCCT